>NW_027512151.1:0-16768 GCF_048772815.1 Callospermophilus lateralis
TAGATGGATTTGGAACTCTAAATCCAACATGGTTTGTAGTAGCTCTTTGAAACTTGACAAAATAAAAGAGGTCTCAGATTTGTCTCTATGATTTGTTCCCTCTTCAAGTAGCCCTAGGCACAGACTGTGGAAAAGCACTTTCATTGAGAGGGGTTGCCAAGCTTCTAAGAAATAACGAGTTTCCGAAATACCAACAAATATTTTTTCACCCAATCTTGATGATACGTGGTGGTAATGATCAGTACACAAGTCCCACTTGGCTCACCAAATTTTGTTCTTCTAGGTTGAATTGTTCTTCTACAGTAGCAGTTTTTATATTTAGGTTTCCCTCTCTTCTCTCCTATATAGATAGATCAATTTGGAACTCCAAATCCAACATGGTTTGTAGTAGCTCTTTGAAACTTGAAAAAATAAAGGAGTTCTCAGTTTTGTCTCTATGGTTTGTTTCCTCTTAAAGTAGCCCTAGGCACAGACTGTGGAAAAGCACTTTCATTAAGAGGGGTTGCCAAGCTTCTAAGAAATAACGAGTTTCCGAAATACCAGCAAATATTTTTTCACACAATCTTGTTGATACTTGGTGGTAATGATCAGTATACAAATCCCACTTGGCTCACCAAATTTTGGTCTTCTAGGTTGAAGCGTTCATCTACAGTAGCAGTTTTTATATTTAGATTTCTCTCTGTT
The DNA here is from genome assembly GCF_048772815.1 of Callospermophilus lateralis. Classification (NCBI taxonomy): domain Eukaryota; kingdom Metazoa; phylum Chordata; class Mammalia; order Rodentia; family Sciuridae; genus Callospermophilus; species Callospermophilus lateralis. The sequence continues at coordinate 685 of NW_027512151.1, forward strand.
CTCTCCTATATAGATAGAGGAATTTGGAACTCTAAATCCAACATGGTTTGCAATAGCTCTTTGAAACTTGACAAAATAAAGGAGTTCTCAGATTTGTCTCTATGGTTTGTTTCCTCATTAAGTAGCCCTAGGCACAGACTGTGGAAAAGCACTTTCATTGAGAGGGGTTCCCAAGCTTCTAAGAAATAACGAGTTTCTGAAATACCAGCAAATATTTTTTCACCCAATCTTGATGATACTTGGTGCTAATGGTCAGTACACAAATCCCACTTGGCTCACCAAATTTTGTTCTTCTAGGTTGAAGCGTTCTTCTACAGTAGCAGTTTTTATATTTAGGTTTCCCTCTGCTCTCTCCTATATAGATAGATGAATTTGGAACTCTAAATCCAACATGGTTTGTAGTAGCTCTTTGAATCTTGACAAAATAAAGGAGTTCTCAGATTTGTCTCTATGGTTTGTTTCCTCTTCAAGTAGCCCTAGGCACAGACTGTGTAAAAGCACTTTCATTGAGAGGGGTTGCCAAGCTTCTAAGAAATAACGAGTTTCCGAAATACCAGCAAATATTTTTTCACCCAATCTTGATGATACTTGTTGCTAATGATCAGTACACAAATCCCACTTGGCTCACCAAAGTTTGTTCTTCTAGGTTGAAGCGTTCGTCTACAGTAGCAGTTTTTATATTTAGGTTTCCCTCTGTTCTCTCCTATATAGAAAGATGAATTAGGAACTCTAAATCCAACATTGTTTGTAGTAGCTCTTTGAAACTTGACAAAATAAAGGAGGTCTCAGATTTGTCTCTATGGTTTGTTTCCTCATCCAGTAGCCCTAGGCACAGACTGTGGAAAAGCACTTTCATTGAGAGGGGTTGCCAAGCTTCTAAGATAACGAGTTTCCGAAATACCAGCGAATATTTTTTCACCCAATCTTGATGATACTTGTTGCTCATGATCAGTACACAAATCCCACTTGGCTCACCAAATTTTGTTCTTCTAGGTTGAAGCGTTCGTCTACAGTAGCAGTTTTTGTATTTAGGTTTCCCTCTGTTCTCTCCTATATAGAAAGATGAATTTGGAACTCTAAATCCAACATGGTTTATAGTATCTCTTTGAAACTTTACAAAATAAAGGAATTCCCAGTTTTGTCTCTATGGTTTGTTTCCTCTTTAAGTAGCCCTAGGCAGAGACTCGGGAAAAGCACTTTCATTGAAAGGGGGTGCCAAGCTTCCAAGAAATAACGAGTTTCCGAAATACCAGCAAATATTTTTTTACACAATCTTCTTGATACTTGGTGGTGATGATCAGTACACAAATCCCACTTGGCTCACCAAATTTTGTTCTTCTAGGTTGAAGCGTTCGTCTACAGTAGCAGTTTTTATATTAAGGTTTCTCACTGTTCTCTCCTATATAGATAGATGAATTTGGAACTCTAAATCCAACATGGTTTGTAGTAGCTCTTTGAAACTTGACAAAATAAAAGAGGTCTCAGATTTGTCTCTATGGTTTGTTCCCTCTTCAAGTAGCCCTAGGCACAGACTGTGGAAAAGCACTTTCATTGAGAGAGGTTGTTAAGCTTCTAAGAAATAACGAGTTTCCGAAATACCAGCAAATATTTTTTCACCCAATCTTGATGATACTTGGTGGTAATGATCAGTACACAAATCCCACTTGGCTTACCAAATTTTGTTCTTCTAGGTTGAAGCGTTCCTCTACAGTGGCAGTTTTTATAATCAAGTTTCCATCTGTTCTCTCCTATATAGATAGATGAATTTGGAACACTAAATCCAACATGGTTTGTAGTAGCTCTTTGAAACTTGACAAAATAAAGGAATTCTCAGATTTGTCTCTATGGTTTGTTTCCTCTTAAAGTAGCCCTAGGCACAGACTGTGGAAAAGGACTTTCATTGAGAGGGGTTGCCAAGCTTCTAAGAAATAACGAGTTTCCGAAATACCAGCGAATATTTTTTCACCCAATCTTGATGATACTTGTTGTTAATGATCAGTACACAAATCCCAGTTGGATCACCAAATTTTGTTCTTCTAGGTTGAAGCGTTCGTCTACAGTAGCAGTTTTTATATTTAGGTTTCCCTCTGTTCTCTCCTATATAGAAAGATGAATTTGGAACTCTAAATCCAACATGGTTTGTAGTAGCTCTTTGAAACTTGACAAAATAAAAGAGGGCTCAGATTTGTCTCTGTGGTTTGTTTCCTCTTCAAGTAGCCCTAGGCACAGACTGTGGAAAAGCACTTTCATTGAGAGAGGTTGCCAAGCTTCTAAGAAATAACGAGTTTCCGAAATACCAGCAAATATTTTTTCACCCAATCTTGATGATACTTGGTGGTAATGATCAGTACACAAATCCCACTTGGCTTACCAAATTTTGTTCTTCTAAGTTGAAGCGTTCCTCTACAGTGGCAGTTTTTATAATCAAGTTTCCCTCTGTTCTCTCCTATATAGATAGAAGAATTTGGAACACTAAATCCAACATGGTTTGTAGTAGCTCTTTGAAACTTGACAAAATAAAGGAATTCTCAGATTTGTCTCTATGGTTTGTTTCCTCTTCAAGTAGCCCTAGGCACAGACTGTGGAAAAGCACTTTCATTTTGAGGGGTTGCCAAGCTTCTAAGAAATAACGAGTTTCCGAAATACCAGCGAATATTTTTTCACCCAATCTTGATGATACTTGTTGCTAATTGTCAGTACACAAATCCCACTTGGCTCACCAAATTTTGTTCTTCTAGGTTGAAGCGTTCGTCTACAGTAGCAGTTTTTATATTTAGGTTTCCCTCTGTTCTCTCCTATATAGAAAGATGAATTTGGAACTCTAAATCCAACATGGTTTGTAGTAGCTCTTTGAAACTTGATAAAATAAAGGAGTTCTCAGTTTTGTCGCTATGGTTTGTTTCCTATTCAAGTAGCCCCAGGCACAGACTGTGGAAAAGCACTTTCATTGAGAGGGGTTCCCAATCTTCTAAGAAATAACGAGTTTCCGAAATACCAGCAAATATTTTTTCACCCAATCTTGATGATACTTGGTGGTAATGATCAGTACAAAAATCCCACTTGGCTCACCAAATTTTGTTCTTCTAGGTTGAAGCGTTCGTCTACAGTAGCAGTTTTTATATTAAGGTTTCTCTCTGTTCTCTCCTATATAGATAGATGGATTTGGAACTCTAAATCCAACATGGTTTGTAGTAGCTCTTTGAAACTTGACAAAATAAAAGAGGTCTCAGATTTGTCTCTATGGTTTGTTCCCTCTTCAAGTAGCCCTAGGCACAGACTGTGGAAAAGCACTTTCATTGAGAGGGGTTCCCAAGCTTCTAAGAAATAACGAGTTTCCGAAATACCAACAAATATTTTTTCACCCAATCTTGATGATACGTGGTGGTAATGATCAGTACACAAATCCCACTTGGCTCACCAAATTTTGTTCTTCTAGGTTGAATTGTTCTTCTACAGTAGCAGTTTTTATATTTAGGTTTCCCTCTCTTCTCTCCTATATAGATAGATCAATTTGGAACTCCAAATCCAACATGGTTTGTAGTAGCTCTTTGAAACTTGAAAAAATAAAGGAGTTCTCAGTTTTGTCTCTATGGTTTGTTTCCTCTTAAAGTAGCCCTAGGCACAGACTGTGGAAAAGCACTTTCATTAAGAGGGGTTGCCAAGCTTCTAAGAAATAACGAGTTTCCGAAATACCAGCAAATATTTTTTCACACAATCTTGTTGATACTTGGTGGTAATGATCAGTATACAAATCCCACTTGGCTCACCAAATTTTGGTCTTCTAGGTTGAAGCGTTCATCTACAGTAGCAGTTTTTATATTTAGATTTCTCTCTGTTCTCTCCTATATAGATAGAGGAATTTGGAACTCTAAATCCAACATGGTTTGCAATAGCTCTTTGAAACTTGACAAAATAAAGGAGTTCTCAGATTTGTCTCTATGGTTTGTTTCCTCATTAAGTAGCCCTAGGCACAGACTGTGGAAAAGCACTTTCATTGAGAGGGGTTCCCAAGCTTCTAAGAAATAACGAGTTTCTGAAATACCAGCAAATATTTTTTCACCCAATCTTGATGATACTTGGTGCTAATGGTCAGTACACAAATCCCACTTGGCTCACCAAATTTTGTTCTTCTAGGTTGAAGCGTTCTTCTACAGTAGCAGTTTTTATATTTAGGTTTCCCTCTGCTCTCTCCTATATAGATAGATGAATTTGGAACTCTAAATCCAACATGGTTTGTAGTAGCTCTTTGAAACTTGACAAAATAAAGGAGGTCTCAGATTTGTCTCTGTGGTTTGTTTCCTCTTCAAGTAGCCCTAGGCACAGACTGTGGAAAAGCACTTTCATTGAGAGAGGTTGCCAAGCTTCTAAGAAATAACGAGTTTCCGAAATACCAGCAAATATTTTTTCACCCAATCTTGATGATACTTGGTGGTAATGATCAGTACACAAATCCCACTTGGCTTACCAAATTTTGTTCTTCTAGGTTGAAGCGTTCCTCTACAGTGGCAGTTTTTATAATCAAGTTTCCCTCTGTTCTCTCCTATATAGATAGATGAATTTGGAACTCTAAATCCAACATTGTTTGTAGTAGCTCTTTGAAACTTGACAAAATAAAGGAGTTCTCAGATTTGTCTCTATGGTTTGTTTCCTCTTCAAGTAGCCCTAGGCACAGACTGTGTAAAAGCACTTTCATTGAGAGGGGTTGCCAAGCTTCTAAGAAATAACGAGTTTCCGAAATACCAGCGAATATTTTTTCACCCAATCTTGATGATACTTGTTGCTAATGATCAGTACACAAATCCCACTTGGCTCACCAAAGTTTGTTCTTCTAGGTTGAAGCGTTCGTCTACAGTAGCAGTTTTTATATTTAGGTTTCCCTCTGTTCTCTCCTATATAGAAAGATGAATTAGGAACTCTAAATCCAACATTGTTTGTAGTAGCTCTTTGAAACTTGACAAAATAAAGGAGGTCTCAGATTTGTCTCTATGGTTTGTTTCCTCATCCAGTAGCCCTAGGCACAGACTGTGGAAAAGCACTTTCATTGAGAGGGGTTGCCAAGCTTCTAAGATAACGAGTTTCCGAAATACCAGCGAATATTTTTTCACCCAATCTTGATGATACTTGTTGCTCATGATCAGTACACAAATCCCACTTGGCTCACCAAATTTTGTTCTTCTAGGTTGAAGCGTTCGTCTACAGTAGCAGTTTTTGTATTTAGGTTTCCCTCTGTTCTCTCCTATATAGAAAGATGAATTTGGAACTCTAAATCCAACATGGTTTATAGTATCTCTTTGAAACTTTACAAAATAAAGGAATTCCCAGTTTTGTCTCTATGGTTTGTTTCCTCTTTAAGTAGCCCTAGGCAGAGACTCGGGAAAAGCACTTTCATTGAAAGGGGGTGCCAAGCTTCCAAGAAATAACGAGTTTCCGAAATACCAGCAAATATTTTTTTACACAATCTTCTTGATACTTGGTGGTGATGATCAGTACACAAATCCCACTTGGCTCACCAAATTTTGTTCTTCTAGGTTGAAGCGTTCGTCTACAGTAGCAGTTTTTATATTAAGGTTTCTCTCTGTTCTCTCCTATATAGATAGATGAATTTGGAACTCTAAATCCAACATGGTTTGTAGTAGCTCTTTGAAACTTGACAAAATAAAAGAGGTCTCAGATTTGTCTCTATGGTTTGTTCCCTCTTCAAGTAGCCCTAGGCACAGACTGTGGAAAAGCACTTTCATTGAGAGAGGTTGTTAAGCTTCTAAGAAATAACGAGTTTCCGAAATACCAGCAAATATTTTTTCACCCAATCTTGATGATACTTGGTGGTAATGATCAGTACACAAATCCCACTTGGCTTACCAAATTTTGTTCTTCTAGGTTGAAGCGTTCCTCTACAGTGGCAGTTTTTATAATCAAGTTTCCATCTGTTCTCTCCTATATAGATAGATGAATTTGGAACACTAAATCCAACATGGTTTGTAGTAGCTCTTTGAAACTTGACAAAATAAAGGAATTCTCAGATTTGTCTCTATGGTTTGTTTCCTCTTCAAGTAGCCCTAGGCACAGACTGTGGAAAAGGACTTTCATTGAGAGGGGTTGCCAAGCTTCTAAGAAATAACGAGTTTCCGAAATACCAGCGAATATTTTTTCACCCAATCTTGATGATACTTGTTGCTAATGATCAGTACACAAATCCCAGTTGGATCACCAAATTTTGTTCTTCTAGGTTGAAGCGTTCGTCTACAGTAGCAGTTTTTATATTTAGGTTTCCCTCTGTTCTCTCCTATATAGAAAGATGAATTTGGAACTCTAAATCCAACATGGTTTGTAGTAGCTCTTTGAAACTTGACAAAATAAAGGAGGTCTCAGATTTGTCTCTGTGGTTTGTTTCCTCTTCAAGTAGCCCTAGGCACAGACTGTGGAAAAGCACTTTCATTGAGAGAGGTTGCCAAGCTTCTAAGAAATAACGAGTTTCCGAAATACCAGCAAATATTTTTTCACCCAATCTTGATGATACTTGGTGGTAATGATCAGTACACAAATCCCACTTGGCTTACCAAATTTTGTTCTTCTAGGTTGAAGCGTTCCTCTACAGTGGCAGTTTTTATAATCAAGTTTCCCTCTGTTCTCTCCTATATAGATAGAAGAATTTGGAACACTAAATCCAACATGGTTTGTAGTAGCTCTTTGAAACTTGACAAAATAAAGGAATTCTCAGATTTGTCTCTATGGTTTGTTTCCTCTTCAAGTAGCCCTAGGCACAGACTGTGGAAAAGCACTTTCATTTTGAGGGGTTGCCAAGCTTCTAAGAAATAACGAGTTTCCGAAATACCAGCGAATATTTTTTCACCCAATCTTGATGATACTTGTTGCTAATTGTCAGTACACAAATCCCACTTGGCTCACCAAATTTTGTTCTTCTAGGTTGAAGCGTTCGTCTACAGTAGCAGTTTTTATATTTAGGTTTCCCTCTGTTCTCTCCTATATAGAAAGATGAATTTGGAACTCTAAATCCAACATGGTTTGTAGTAGCTCTTTGAAACTTGATAAAATAAAGGAGTTCTCAGTTTTGTCGCTATGGTTTGTTTCCTATTCAAGTAGCCCGAGGCACAGACTGTGGAAAAGCACTTTCATTGAGAGGGGTTCCCAATCTTCTAAGAAATAACGAGTTTCCGAAATACCAGCAAATATTTTTTCACCCAATCTTGATGATACTTGGTGGTAATGATCAGTACAAAAATCCCACTTGGCTCACCAAATTTTGTTCTTCTAGGTTGAAGCGTTCGTCTACAGTAGCAGTTTTTATATTAAGGTTTCTCTCTGTTCTCTCCTATATAGATAGATGGATTTGGAACTCTAAATCCAACATGGTTTGTAGTAGCTCTTTGAAACTTGACAAAATAAAAGAGGTCTCAGATTTGTCTCTATGGTTTGTTCCCTCTTCAAGTAGCCCTAGGCACAGACTGTGGAAAAGCACTTTCATTGAGAGGGGTTCCCAAGCTTCTAAGAAATAACGAGTTTCCGAAATACCAACAAATATTTTTTCACCCAATCTTGATGATACGTGGTGGTAATGATCAGTACACAAATCCCACTTGGCTCACCAAATTTTGTTCTTCTAGGTTGAATTGTTCTTCTACATAGCAGTTGTTATATTTAGGTTTCCCTCTCTTCTCTCCTATATAGATAGATCAATTTGGAACTCCAAATCCAACATGGTTTGTAGTAGCTCTTTGAAACTTGAAAAAATAAAGGAGTTCTCAGTTTTGTCTCTATGGTTTGTTTCCTCTTAAAGTAGCCCTAGGCACAGACTGTGGAAAAGCACTTTCATTAAGAGGGGTTGCCAAGCTTCTAAGAAATAACGAGTTTCCGAAATACCAGCAAATATTTTTTCACACAATCTTGTTGGTACTTGGTGGTAATGATCAGTATACAAATCCCACTTGGCTCACCAAGTTTTGGTCTTCTAGGTTGAAGCGTTCATCTACAGTAGCAGTTTTTATATTTAGATTTCTCTCTGTTCTCTCCTATATAGATAGAGGAATTTGGAACTCTAAATCCAACATGGTTTGCAATAGCTCTTTGAAACTTGACAAAATAAAGGAGTTCTCAGATTTGTCTCTATGGTTTGTTTCCTCATTAAGTAGCCCTAGGCACAGACTGTGGAAAAGCACTTTCATTGAGAGGGGTTCCCAAGCTTCTAAGAAATAACGAGTTTCTAAAATACCAGCAAATATTTTTTCACCCAATCTTGATGATACTTGGTGCTAATGGTCAGTACACAAATCCCACTTGGCTCACCAAATTTTGTTCTTCTAGGTTGAAGCGTTCTTCTACAGTAGCAGTTTTTATATTTAGGTTTCCCTCTGCTCTCTCCTATATAGATAGATGAATTTGGAACTCTAAATCCAACATGGTTTGTAGTAGCTCTTTGAAACTTGACAAAATAAAGGAGTTCTCAGATTTGTCTCTATGGTTTGTTTCCTCTTCAAGTAGCCCTAGGCACAGACTGTGTAAAAGCACTTTCATTGAGAGGGGTTGCCAAGCTTCTAAGAAATAACGAGTTTCCGAAATACCAGCGAATATTTTTTCACCCAATCTTGATGATACTTGTTGCTAATGATCAGTACACAAATCCCACTTGGCTCACCAAAGTTTGTTCTTCTAGGTTGAAGCGTTCGTCTACAGTAGCAGTTTTAAATTTAGGTTTCCCTCTGTTCTCTCCTATATAGAAAGATGAATTTGGAACTCTAAATCCAACATTGTTTGTAGTAGCTCTTTGAAACTTGACAAAATAAAGGAGGTCTCAGATTTGTCCCTATGGTTTGTTTCCTCATCCAGTAGCCCTAGGCACAGACTGTGGAAAAGCACTTTCATTGAGAGGGGTTGCCAAGCTTCTAAGATAACGAGTTTCCGAAATACCAGCGAATATTTTTTCACCCAATCTTGATGATACTTGTTGCTCATGATCAGTACACAAATCCCACTTGGCTCACCAAATTTTGTTCTTCTAGGTTGAAGCGTTCGTCTACAGTAGCAGTTTTTGTATTTAGGTTTCCCTCTGTTCTCTCCTATATAGAAAGATGAATTTGGAACTCTAAATCCAACATGGTTTATAGTATCTCTTTGAAACTTTACAAAATAAAGGAATTCCCAGTTTTGTCTCTATGGTTTGTTTCCTCTTTAAGTAGCCCTAGGCAGAGACTCGGGAAAAGCACTTTCATTGAAAGGGGGTGCCAAGCTTCCAAGAAATAACGAGTTTCCGAAATACCAGCAAATATTTTTTTACACAATCTTCTTGATACTTGGTGGTGATGATCAGTACACAAATCCCACTTGGCTCACCAAATTTTGTTCTTCTAGGTTGAAGCGTTCGTCTACAGTAGCAGTTTTTATATTAAGGTTTCTCTCTGTTCTCTCCTATATAGATAGATGAATTTGGAACTCTAAATCCAACATGGTTTGTAGTAGCTCTTTGAAACTTGACAAAATAAAAGAGGTCTCAGATTTGTCTCTATGGTTTGTTCCCTCTTCAAGTAGCCCTAGGCACAGACTGTGGAAAAGCACTTTCATTGAGAGAGGTTGCCAAGCTTCTAAGAAATAACGAGTTTCCGAAATACCAGCAAATATTTTTTCACCCAATCTTGATGATACTTGGTGGTAATGATCAGTACACAAATCCCACTTGGCTTACCAATTTTTGTTCTTCTAGGTTGAAGCGTTCCTCTACAGTGGCAGTTTTTATAATCAAGTTTCCCTCTGTTCTCTCCTATATAGATAGATGAATTTGGAACACTAAATCCAACATGGTATGTAGTAGCTCTTTGAAACTTGACAAAATAAAGGAATTCTCAGATTTGTCTCTATGGTTTGTTTCCTCTTCAAGTAGCCCTAGGCACAGACTGTGGAAAAGGACTTTCATTGAGAGGGGTTGCCAAGCTTCTAAGAAATAACGAGTTTCCGAAATACCAGCAAATATTTTTTTACACAATCTTCTTGATACTTGGTGGTGATGATCAGTACAAAAATCGCACTTGGCTCACCAAATTTTGTTCTTCTAGGTTGAAGCGTTCGTCTACAGTAGCAGTTTTTATATTAAGGTTTCTCTCTGTTCTCTCCTATATAGATAGATGAATTTGGAACTCTAAATCCAACATGGTTTGTAGTAGCTCTTTGAAACTTGACAAAATAAAAGAGGTCTCAGATTTGTCTCTATGGTTTGTTCCCTCTTCAAGTAGCCCTAGGCACAGACTGTGGAAAAGCACTTTCATTGAGAGAGGTTGCCAAGCTTCTAAGAAATAATGAGTTTCCGAAATACCAGCAAATATTTTTTCACCCAACCTTGATGATACTTGGTGGTAATGATCAGTACACAAATCCCACTTGGCTTACCAAATTTTGTTCTTCTAGGTTGAAGCGTTCCTCTACAGTGGCAGTTTTTATAATCAAGTTTCCCTCTGTTCTCTCCTATATAGATAGATGAATTTGGAACACTAAATCCAACATGGTTTGTAGTAGCTCTTTGAAACTTGACAAAATAAAGGAATTCTCAGATTTGTCTCTATGGTTTGTTTCCTCTTCAAGTAGCCCTAGGCAGAGACTGTGGAAAAGGACTTTCATTGAGAGGGGTTGCCAAGCTTCTAAGAAATAACGAGTTTCCGAAATACCAGCGAATATTTTTTCACCTAATCTTGATGATACTTGTTGCTAATGATCAGTACACAAATCCCACTTGGCTCACCAAATTTTGTTCTTCTAGGTTGAAGCGTTCGTCTACAGTAGCAGTTTTTATATTTAGGTTTCCCTCTGTTCTCTCCTATATAGAAAGATGAATTTGGAACTCTAAATCCAACATGGTTTGTAGTAGCTCTTTGAAACTTGATAAAATAAAGGAGTTCTCAGTTTTGTCGCTATGGTTTGTTTCCTATTCAAGTAGCCCCAGGCACAGACTGTGGAAAAGCACTTTCATTGAGAGGGGTTCCCAATCTTCTAAGAAATAACGAGTTTCCGAAATACCAGCAAATATTTTTTCACCCAATCTTGATGATACTTGGTGGTAATGATCAGTACAAAAATCCCACTTGGCTCACCAAATTTTGTTCTTCTAGGTTGAAGCGTTCGTCTACAGTAGCAGTTTTATATTAAGGTTTCTCTCTGTTCTCTCCTATATAGATAGATGGATTTGGAACTCTAAATCCAACATGGTTTGTAGTAGCTCTTTGAAACTTGACAAAATAAAAGAGGTCTCAGATTTGTCTCTATGGTTTGTTCCCTCTTCAAGTAGCCCTAGGCACAGACTGTGGAAAAGCACTTTCATTGAGAGGGGTTGCCAAGCTTCTAAGAAATAACGAGTTTCCGAAATAACAACAAATATTTTTTCACCCAATCTTGATGATACGTGGTGGTAATGATCAGTACACAAATCCCACTTGGCTCACCAAATTTTGTTCTTCTAGGTTGAATTGTTCTTCTACAGTAGCAGTTTTTATATTTAGGTTTCCCTCTCTTCTCTCCTATATAGATAGATCAATTTGGATCTCCAAATCCAACATGGTTTGTAGTAGCTCTTTGAAACTTGAAAAAATAAAGGAGTTCTCAGTTTTGTCTCTATGGTTTGTTTCCTCTTAAAGTAGCCCTAGGCACAGACTGTGGAAAAGCACTTTCATTAAGAGGGGTTGCCAAGCTTCTAAGAAATAACGAGTTTCCGAAATACCAGCAAATATTTTTTCACACAATCTTGTTGATACTTGGTGGTAATGATCAGTATACAAATCCCACTTGGCTCACCAAATTTTGGTCTTCTAGGTTGAAGCGTTCATCTACAGTAGCAGTTTTTATATTTAGATTTCTCTCTGTTCTCTCCTATATAGATAGAGGAATTTGGAACTCTAAATCCAACATGGTTTGCAGTAGCTCTTTGAAACTTGACAAAATAAAGGAGTTCTCAGATTTGTCTCTCTGGTTTGTTTCCTCATCAAGTAGCCCTAGGCACAGACTGTGGAAAAGCACTTTCATTGAGAGGGGTTCCCAAGCTTCTAAGAAATAACGAGTTTCCGAAATACCAGCAAATATTTTTTCACCCAATCTTGATGATACTTGGTGCTAATGGTCAGTACACAAATCCCACTTGGCTCACCAAATTTTGTTCTTCTAGGTTGAAGCCTTCTTCTACAGTAGCAGTTTTTATATTTAGGTTTCCCTCTGCTCTCTCCTATATAGATAGATGAATTTGGAACTCTAAATCCAACATGGTTTGTAGTAGCTCTTTGAAACTTGACAAAATAAAGGAGTTCTCAGATTTGTCTCTATGGTTTGTTTCCTCTTCAAGTAGCCCTAGGCACAGACTGTGGAAAAGCACTTTCATTGAGAGGGGTTGCCAAGCTTCTAAGAAATAACGAGTTTCCGAAATACCAGCAAATATTTATTCACCCAATCTTGATGATACTTGTTGCTAATGATCAGCACACAAATCCCACTTGGCTCACCAAAGTTTGTTCTTCTAGGTTGAAGCGTTCGTCTACAGTAGCAGTTTTTATATTTAGGTTTCCCTGTGTTCTCTCTTATATAGAAAGATGAATTTGGAACTCTAAATCCAACATTGTTTGTAGTAGCTCTTTGAAACTTGACAAAATAAAGGAGGTCTCAGATTTGTCTCTATGGTTTGTTTCCTCTTCCAGTAGCCCTAGGCACAGGCTGTGGAAAAGCACTTTCATTGAGAGTGGTTGCCAAGCTTCTAAGATAACGAGCTTCCGAAATACCAGCGAATATTTTTTCACCCAATCTTGATGATACTTGTTGCTCATGATCAGTACACAAATCCCACTTGGCTCACCAAATTTTGTTCTTCTAGGTTGAAGCGTTCGTCTACAGTAGCAGTTTTTGTATTTAGGTTTCCCTCTGTTCTCTCCTATATAGAAAGATGAATTTGGAACTCTAAATCCAACATGGTTTATAGTAGCTCTTTGAAACTTTACAAAATAAAGGAATTCCCAGTTTTGTCTCTATGTTTTGTTTCCTCTTTAAGTAGCCCTAGGCAGAGACTCGGGAAAAGCACTTTCATTGAAAGGGGGTGCCAAGCTTCCAAGAAATAACGAGTTTCCGAAATACCAGCAAATATTTTTTTACACAATCTTCTTGATACTTGGTGGTAATGATCAGTACACAAATCCCACTTGGCTCACCAAATTTTGTTCTTCTAGGTTGAAGCGTTCGTCTACAGTAGCAGTTTTTATATTAAGGTTTCTCTCTGTTCTCTCCTATATAGATAGATGAATTTGGAACTCTAAATCCAACATGGTTTGTAGTAGCTCTTTGAAACTTGACAAAATAAAAGAGGTCTCAGATTTGTCTCTATGGTTTGTTCCCTCTTCAAGTAGCCCTAGGCACAGACTGTGGAAAAGCACTTTCATTGAGAGGGGTTGCCAAGCTTCTAAGAAATAACGAGTTTCCGAAATACCAACAAATATTTTTTCACCCAATCTTGATGATACTTGGTGGTAATGATCAGTACACAAATCCCACTTGGCTTACCAAATTTTGTTCTTCTAGGTTGAAGCGTTCCTCTACAGTGGCAGTTTTTATAATCAAGTTTCCCTCTGTTCTCTCCTATATAGATAGATGAATTTGGAACACTAAATCCAACATGGTTTGTAGTAGCTCTTTGAAACTTGACAAAATAAAGGAATTCTCAGATTTGTCTCTATGGTTTGTTTCCTCTTCAAGTAGCCCTAGGCACAGACTGTGGAAAAGGACTTTCATTGAGAGGGGTTGCCAAGCTTCTAAGAAATAACGAGTTTCCGAAATACCAGCGAATATTTTTTCACCCAATCTTGATGATACTTGTTGCTAATGATCAGTACACAAATCCCACTTGGCTCACCAAAGTTTGTTCTTCTCGGTTGAAGCGTTCGTCTACAGTAGCAGTTTTTATATTTAGGTTTCCCTCTGTTCTCTCCTATATAGAAAGATGAATTTGGAACTCTAAATCCAACATTGTTTGTAGTAGCTCTTTGAAACTTGACAAAATAAAGGAGGTCTCAGATTTGTCTCTATGGTTTGTTTCCTCTTCCAGTAGCCCTAGGCACAGACTGTGGAAAAGCACTTTCATTGAGAGGGGTTGCCAAGCTTCTAAGATAACGAGTTTCCGAAATACCAGCGAATATTTTTTCACCCAATCTTGATGATACTTGTTGCTAATGATCAGTACACAAATCCCACTTGGCTCACCAAATTTTGTTCTTCTAGGTTGAAGCGTTCGTCTACAGTAGCAGTTTTTGTATTTAGGTTTCCCTCTGTTCTCTCCTATATAGAAAGATGAATTTGGAACTCTAAATCCAACATGGTTTATAGTAGCTCTTTGAAACTTTACAAAATAAAGGAATTCCCAGTTTTGTCTCTATGGTTTGTTTCCTCTTTAAGTAGCCCTAGGCAGAGACTCGGGAAAAGCACTTTCATTGAAAGGGGGTGCCAAGCTTCCAAGAAATAACGAGTTTCCGAAATACCAGCAAATATTTTTTTACACAATCTTCTTGATACTTGGTGGTAATGATCAGTACACAAATCCCACTTGGCTCACCAAATTTTGTTCTTCTAGGTTGAAGCGTTCGTCTACAGTAGCAGTTTTTATATTAAGGTTTCTCTCTGTTCTCTCCTATATAGATAGATGAATTTGGAACTCTAAATCCAACATGGTTTGTAGTAGCTCTTTGAAACTTGACAAAATAAAAGAGGTCTCAGATTTGTCTCTATGGTTTGTTCCCTCTTCAAGTAGCCCTAGGCACAGACTGTGGAAAAGCACTCTCATTGAGAGGGGTTGCCAAGCTTCTAAGAAATAACGAGTTTCCGAAATACCAACAAATATTTTTTCACCCAATCTTGATGATACGTGGTGGTAATGATCAGTACACAAATCCCACTGGGCTCACCAAATTTTGTTTTTCTAGGTTGAATTGTTCTTCTACAGTAGCAGTTTTTATATTTAGGTTTCCCTCTGTTCTCTCCTATATGGATAGATGAATTTGGAACTCCAAATCCAACATGGTTTGTAGTAGCTCTTTGAAACTTGAAAAAATAAAGGAGTTCTCAGTTTTGTTTCTATGGTTTGTTTCCTCTTAAAGTAGCCTAGGCACAGACTGTGGAAAAGCACTTTCTTAAGAGGGTTGCCAAGCTTCTAAGAAATAACGAGTTTCCGAAATACCAGCAAATATTTTTTCACACAATCTTGTTGATACTTGGTGGTAATGATCAGTATACAAATCCCACTTGGCTCACCAAATTTTGGTCTTCTATGTTGAAGCGTTCATCTACAGTAGCAGTTTTTATATTTAGGTTTCTCTCTGTTCTCTCCTATATAGATAGATGAATTTGGAACACTAAATCCAACATGGTTTGTAGTAGCTCTTTGAAACTTGACAAAATAAATAGTTCTCAGATTTGTCTCTATGGTTTGTTTCCTCTTCAAGTAGCCCTAGGCACAGACTGTGGAAAAGCACTTTCATTGAGAGGGATTGCCAAGCTTCTAAGAAATAACGAGTTTCCGAAATACCAGCAAATATTTTTTCACCCAATCTTGATGATACTTGGTGGTAATGATCAGTACACAAATCCCACTTGGCTTACCAAATTTTGTTCTTCTAGGTTGAAGCGTTCCTCTACAGTAGCAGTTTTTATAATCAAGTTTCCCTCTGTTCTCTCCTATATAGATAGATGAATTTGGAACTCTAAATCCAACATGGTTTGTAGTAGCTCTTTGAAACTTGACAAAATAAAGGAATTCTCAGATTTGTCTCTATGGTTTGTTTCCTCTTCAAGTAGCCCTAGGCACAGACTGTGGAAAAGGACTTTCATTGAGAGGGGTTGCCAAGCTTCTAAGAAATAACGAGTTCCGAAATACCAGCGAATATTTTTTCACCCAATCTTGATGATACTTGTTGCTAATGATCAGTACACAAATCCCACTTGGCTCACCAAATTTTGTTCTTCTAGGTTGAAGCGTTCGTCTACAGTAGCAGTTTTTATATTTAGGTTTCCCTCTGTTCTCTCCTATATAGAAAGATGAATTTGGAACTCTAAATCCAACATGGTT
>NW_027512152.1:0-16758 GCF_048772815.1 Callospermophilus lateralis
CGAGAAGAACAAAATTTTTTGAGCCAAGTGGGATTTGTGTACTGATCATTACCACCAAGTATCATCAAGATTGGGTGAAAAAGTGTTTGCTCGTATTTGGGAAACTCGTTAATTCTTAGAAGTTTGGCAACGCCTCTCAATGAAATTGCTTTTCCACAGTCAGTGCTTCAGGCTCATTGAAGAGGAAACAAACCATAGAGACAAAACTGAGCACTCCTTTAGTTTGTCAAGTTTCAAAGAGCTACTACAAACCATGTTGGATTTAGAGTTCCAAATTTATCTATCTATATAGGAGAGAACAGAGGGAAAACTAAATATAAAAACTACTACTGTAGATGAACGCTTCAACCTAGAAGAACAAAATTTGGTAAGCCAAGTAGGATTTGTGTACTGATCATTAACACCAAGTATCATCAAGATTGGGTGAAAAATATTTGCTGGTGTTTGGGAAAATCGTTAATTCTTAGAAGCTTGGCAATACCTCTCGATGAAAGTGCTTTTCCACAGTCTGTGCCTAGGGCTATAAAGAGGAAACAAACCATAGAGACAAAACTGATACCTCCTTTATATTGTCAGGTTTCCAAGAGCTACTACGAACCATGTTGGATTTAGAGTTCCAAATTCATCTATCTATATAGGAGAGAACAGAGTGAAACCTAAATATAAACTGCTACTGTAGACGCACGCTTCAACCTAGAAGAACAAAATTTGGTGAGCCAAGTGGAATTTGTGTACTGATCATTACCACCAAGTATCATCAAGATTGGGTGAAAAAAATATTTGCTGGTATTTCGGAAACTCGTTAATTCTTAGAAGCTTGGCAACCCCTCTCAATGAAAGTGCTTTTCGACAGTCTGTGCCTAGGGCTACGTGAAGAGGAAACAAACCATAGAGACAAAACTGAGAACTCCTTTATTTTGTCAAGTTTCAAAGAGCTACTACGAACCATGTTGGATTTAGATTTCCAAATTCATCTATCTATATAGGAGAGAACAGAGGGAAACCTAAATATAAAAACTGTTACTGTAGACGAACGCTTCAACCTAGAAAAACAAAATTTCTTGAGCAAGTGGGATTTGTGTACTGATCATTACCACCACGTATCATCCAGATTGGGTGAAAAAATATTTGCTGGTATTTCGGAAAGTCGTTAATTCTTAGAAGGATGGTAACCCCTCTCAATGAAAGTGCTTCTCCACAGTCTGTGCCTAGGGCTACTTGAAGAGGAAACAAACCATAGAGACAAAACTGAGTACTCCTTTATTTTGTCAAGTTTCAAAGAGCTACTACAAACCATGTTGGATTTAGACTTCCAAATTCATCTGTCTATATAGGAGAGAACAGAAGGAAACCTAAATATAAAAACTGCTACTGTACACTAACGCTTCAACCTAGAAGAACAAAATTTCGTGAGCCAAGTGGGATTTGTGTACTAATCATTACCACCAAGTATCATCAAGATCGGGTGAAAAAATATTTTCTGGTATTTCAGAAACTCGTTAATTCTTAGAAGCTTGGCAACGCCTCTCAATGAAATTGCTTTTCGACAGTCTGTGCTTCAGGCTCATTGAAGAGGAAACAAACCATAGAGACAAAACTGAGAACTCCTTTATTTGTAAAGTTTCAAAGAGCTACTACAAACCATGTTGGATTTAGAGTTCCAAATTCATTTATCTATATAGGGGAGAACAGTGGGAAAACTAAATATAAAAACTACTACTGTAGACGAACGCTTCAAACTAGAAGAACAAAATTTGGTGAGCCAAGTGGGATTGGTGTACTGATCATTACCACCAAGTATCATCAAGATTGGGTGAAAAAGTGTTTGCTCGTATTTCGGAGACTTGTTAATTCTTAGTGGGTTGGCAACCCATCTCAATGAAAGTGCTTTTCCACAGTCTGTGCCTAGGGCTACTTGAAGAGGAAACAAACCATAGAGACAAAACTGAGAACTCCTTTATTTTGTCAAGTTACAAAGAGCTACTACAAACCATGTTGGATTTAGAGTTCCAAATTCATCTATTTATATAGGAGATAACAGAGGGAAACCTAAATATAAAAACTGCTACTGTAGACGAACGCTTCAACCTAGAAGAACAAAATTTGGTGAGCCAAGTGGGATTTGTGTACTGATCATTATCACCACGATCATCAAGATTGGATGAAAAAATATTTGCAGGTATTTCGGAAACTCGTAATTTCTTGTAAGATTGGCAAGCCCTTTCAATGCAAGTGCTTTTCCACAGTCTCTGCTTTGGGCTACTTGAAGAGGAAACAAACCATAGAGACAAACTGAGAACTCCTTTATTTTGTCATGTTTCAAAGAGCTAATACAAACCATGTTGGATTTAGAATTCCAAATTCATCTATCTATATAGGAGAGAACAGAAGGAAACCTAAATATAAAAACTGCTACTGTACACGAACGCTTCAACCTAGAAGAACAAAATTTCGTGAGCCAAGTGGGATTTGTGTACTAATCATTACCACCAGGTATCATCAAGATCGGGTGAAAAAATATTTGCTGGTATTTCAGAAACTCGTTAATTCTTAGAAGCTTGGCAACCCCTCTCAATGAAAATGCTTTTCCACAGTCTGTGCTGAGGGCTCCTTGAAGAGGAAACAAACCATAGAGACAAAACTGAGAACTCGTTTATTTTGTAAAGTTTCAAAGAGCTACTACAACCCATGTTGGATTTACAGTTCCAAATTCATCTATCTATATAGGGGAGAACAGTGGGATAACTAAAGATAAAAACTACTACTGTAGATGAACGCTTCAAACGAGAAGAACAAAATTTTTTGAGCCAAGTGGGATTTGTGTACTGATCATTACCACCAAGTATCATCAAGATTGGGTGAAAAAGTGTTTGCTCGTATTTGGGAAACTCGTTAATTCTTAGAAGTTTGGCAACGCCTCTCAATGAAATTGCTTTTCCACAGTCAGTGCTTCAGGCTCATTGAAGAGGAAACAAACCATAGAGACAAAACTGAGCACTCCTTTAGTTTGTCAAGTTTCAAAGAGCTACTACAAACCATGTTGGATTTAGAGTTCCAAATTTATCTATCTATATAGGAGAGAACAGAGGGAAAACTAAATATAAAAACTACTACTGTAGATGAACGCTTCAACCTAGAAGAACAAAATTTGGTAAGCCAAGTAGGATTTGTGTACTGATCATTAACACCAAGTATCATCAAGATTGGGTGAAAAATATTTGCTGGTGTTTGGGAAAATCGTTAATTCTTAGAAGCTTGGCAATACCTCTCGATGAAAGTGCTTTTCCACAGTCTGTGCCTAGGGCTATAAAGAGGAAACAAACCATAGAGACATAACTGATACCTCCTTTATATTGTCAGGTTTCCAAGAGCTACTACGAACCATGTTGGATTTAGAGTTCCAAATTCATCTATCTATATAGGAGAGAACAGAGTGAAACCTAAATATAAACTGCTACTGTAGACGCACGCTTCAACCTAGAAGAACAAAATTTGGTGAGCCAAGTGGAATTTGTGTACTGATCATTACCACCAAGTATCATCAAGATTGGGTGAAAAAAATATTTGCTGGTATTTCGGAAACTCGTTAATTCTTAGAAGCTTGGCAACCCCTCTCAATGAAAGTGCTTTTCGACAGTCTGTGCCTAGGGCTACGTGAAGAGGAAACAAACCATAGAGACAAAACTGAGAACTCCTTTATTTTGTCAAGTTTCAAAGAGCTACTACGAACCATGTTGGATTTAGATTTCCAAATTCATCTATCTATATAGGAGAGAACAGAGGGAAACCTAAATATAAAAACTGTTACTGTAGACGAACGCTTCAACCTAGAAAAACAAAATTTCTTGAGCAAGTGGGATTTGTGTACTGATCATTACCACCACGTATCATCCAGATTGGGTGAAAAAATATTTGCTGGTATTTCGGAAAGTCGTTAATTCTTAGAAGGATGGTAACCCCTCTCAATGAAAGTGCTTCTCCACAGTCTGTGCCTAGGGCTACTTGAAGAGGAAACAAACCATAGAGACAAAACTGAGAACTCCTTTATTTTGTCAAGTATCAAAGAGCTACTACAAACCATGTTGGATTTAGAGTTCCAAATTCATCTATCAATATAGGAGAGAACAGAAGGAATCCTAAATATAAAAACTGCTACTGTAGACGTACGCTTCAACCTAGAAGAACAAAATTTGGTGAGCCAAGTGGGATTTGTGTACTGATCATTACCACCAAGTATCATCAAGATTGGGTGAAAAACTATTTGCTGGTGTATCAGAAACTCGTTAATTCGTAGAGCTTGGCAACCCCTCTCGATGAAAGTGCTTTGCCACAGTCTGTGACTAGGGCTACTTGAAAAGGAAAGAAACCATAGATAAAAAACTGAGAACTCCTTTATATTGTCAAGTTTCCAAGAGCTACTACGAACCATGTTGGATTTAGAGTTCCAAATTCATGTATCTATATAGGGGAGAACAGTGGGAAAACTAAAGATAAAAACTACTACTGTAGATGAATGCTTCAACCGAGAAGAACAAAATTTGGTGAGCCAAGTGGGATTTGTGTACTGATCATTACCACCAAGTATCATCAAGATTGGGTGAAAAATATTTGCTGTATTTGGGAACCTCGTTAATTCTTAGAATCTTGGCAAACCCTCTCGATGAAAGTGCTTTTTCACAGTCTGTGCCTAGGGCTATGAAGAGGAAACAAACCATAGAGACAAAACTGAGAACTCCTTTATATTGTCAGGTTTCCAAGAGCTACTCCGAACCATGTTGGATTTAGAGTTCCAAATTCATCTATCTATATAGGAGAGAACAGAGGGAAACCTAAATATAAAAACTGCTACTGTAGACGAACGTTTCAAACTAGAAGAACAAAATTTGTTGATCAAGTGGGATTTGTGTACTGATCATTACCACCAAGTATAACCAAGACTGGGTAAAAAAAATATTTGCTGGTATTTCGGAAACTCGTTAATTCTTAGAAGGTTGACAACCCCTCTCAATGAAAGTGCATTTCCACAGTCTGTGCTAAGGGCTAATTAAAGAGGAAAGAAACCATAGAGACAAAACTGAGAACTCCTTTATTTTGTCAAGTTTCAAAAAGCTACTACGAACCATGATGGATTTAGAGTTCCAAATTCATCTATCTATATAGGAGAGAGCAGAGGGAATCCTAAATATAAAAACTGCTACTGTAGACGAACGCTTCAACCTAGAAGAACAAAATTTGGTGAGCCAAGTGAGATTTGTGTACTGATCATTAACACCAAGTATCATCAAGATTGGGTGAAAAAATATTTGCTGGTATTTGGGAAACTCGTTAATTCTTAGAAGGTTGACAACCCCTCTCAATGAAAGTGCATTTCCACAGTCTGTGCTAAGGGCTAATTAAAGACGAAAGAAACCATAGAGACAAAACTGAGAACTCCTTTATTTTGTCAAGTTTCAAAAAGCTACTACGAACCATGATGGATTTAGAGTTCCAAATTCATCTATCTATATAGGAGAGAGCAGAGGAAATCCTAAATATAAAAACTGCTACTGTAGACGAACGCTTCAACCTAGAAGAACAAAATTTGGTGAGCCAAGTGGGATTTGTGTACTGATCATTACCACCAAGTATCATCAAGATTTCGTGAAAAAATATTTGCTGGTATATCGGAAACTCGTTAATTCTTAGAAGCTTGGCAACCCCTCTCAATGAAAGTGCTTTTCGACAGTCTGTGCCTAGGGCTACGTGAAGAGGAAACAAACCATAGAGACAAAACTGAGAACTCCTTTATTTTGTCAAGTTTCAAAGAGCTACTACGAACCATGTTGGATTTAGATTTCCAAATTCATCTATCTATATAGGAGAGAACAGAGGGAAACCTAAATATAAAAACTGTTACTGGAGACGAACGCTTCAACCTAGAAAAACAAAATTTCTTGAGCAAGTGGGATTTGTGTACTGATCATTACCACCACGTATCATCCAGATTGGGTGAAAAAATATTTGCTGGTATTTCGGAAAGTCGTTAATTCTTAGAAGGATGGTAACCCCTCTCAATGAAAGTGCTTCTCCACAGTCTGTGCCTAGGGCTACTTGAAGAGGAAACAAACCATAGAGACAAAACTGAGAACTCCTTTATTTTGTCAAGTATCAAAGAGCTACTACAAACCATGTTGGATTTAGAGTTCCAAATTCATCTATCAATATAGGAGAGAACAGAAGGAATCCTAAATATAAAAACTGCTACTGTAGACGTACGCTTCAACCTAGAAGAACAAAATTTGGTGAGCCAAGTGGGATTTGTGTACTGATCATTACCACCAAGTATCATCAAGATTGGGTGAAAAACTATTTGCTGGTGTATCAGAAACTCGTTAATTCGTAGAGCTTGGCAACCCCTCTCGATGAAAGTGCTTTGCCACAGTCTGTGACTAGGGCTACTTGAAAAGGAAAGAAACCATAGATAAAAAACTGAGAACTCCTTTATATTGTCAAGTTTCCAAGAGCTACTACGAACCATGTTGGATTTAGAGTTCCAAATTCATGTATCTATATAGGGGAGAACAGTGGGAAAACTAAAGATAAAAACTACTACTGTAGATGAATGCTTCAACCGAGAAGAACAAAATTTGGTGAGCCAAGTGGGATTTGTGTACTGATCATTACCACCAAGTATCATCAAGATTGGGTGAAAAATATTTGCTGGTATTTGGGAACCTCGTTAATTCTTAGAATCTTGGCAAACCCTCTCGATGAAAGTGCTTTTTCACAGTCTGTGCCTAGGGCTATGAAGAGGAAACAAACCATAGAGACAAAACTGAGAACTCCTTTATATTGTCAGGTTTCCAAGAGCTACTCCGAACCATGTTGGATTTAGAGTTCCAAATTCATCTATCTATATAGGAGAGAACAGAGGGAAACCTAAATATAAAAACTGCTACTGTAGACGAACGTTTCAAACTAGAAGAACAAAATTTGTTGATCAAGTGGGATTTGTGTACTGATCATTACCACCAAGTATAACCAAGACTGGGTAAAAAAAATATTTGCTGGTATTTCGGAAACTCGTTAATTCTTAGAAGGTTGACAACCCCTCTCAATGAAAGTGCATTTCCACAGTCTGTGCTAAGGGCTAATTAAAGAGGAAAGAAACCATAGAGACAAAACTGAGAACTCCTTTATTTTGTCAAGTTTCAAAAAGCTACTACGAACCATGATGGATTTAGAGTTCCAAATTCATCTATCTATATAGGAGAGAGCAGAGGGAATCCTAAATATAAAAACTGCTACTGTAGACGAACGCTTCAACCTAGAAGAACAAAATTTGGTGAGCCAAGTGAGATTTGTGTACTGATCATTAACACCAAGTATCATCAAGATTGGGTGAAAAAATATTTGCTGGTATTTGGGAAACTCGTTAATTCTTAGAAGGTTGACAACCCCTCTCAATGAAAGTGCATTTCCACAGTCTGTGCTAAGGGCTAATTAAAGAGGAAAGAAACCATAGAGACAAAACTGAGAACTCCTTTATTTTGTCAAGTTTCAAAAAGCTACTACGAACCATGATGGATTTAGAGTTCCAAATTCATCTATCTATATAGGAGAGAGCAGAGGGAATCCTAAATATAAAAACTGCTACTGTAGACGAACGCTTCAACCTAGAAGAACAAAATTTGGTGAGCCAAGTGGGATTTGTGTACTGATCATTACCACCAAGTATCATCAAGATTTCGTGAAAAAATATTTGCTGGTATATCGGAAACTCGTTAATTCTTAGAAGCTTGGCAACGCCTCTCAATGAAAGTGCTTTTCCACAGTCTGTGCCTAGGCCTACTTGAAAAGGAAAAAAACCATAGAGACAAAACTGAGAACTCCTTTATATTGTCACCTTTTCAAGAGCTACTACGAACCATGTTGGATTTAGAGTTCCAAATTCATCTATCTATATAGGAGAGAACAGAGGGAAACCTAAATATAAAAACTGCTACTGTAGAAGAACGCTTCAACCAAGAAGAACAAAATTTGGTGAGCCAAGTGGGATTTGTGTACTGATCATTATAACCACGATCATTAAGATTGGATGAAAAATATTTGCTGGTATTTTGGAAACTCGTAATTTCTTGTAAGATTGGCAACCCCTTTCAATGCAAGTGCTTTTCCACAGTCTCTGCTTCTGGCTACTTGAAGAGGAAACAAACCATAGAGACAAACTGAGAACTCCTTTATTTTGTCAAGTTTCAAAGAGCTACTACAAACCATGTTGGATTTAGAGTTCCAAATTCATCTATCTATATAGGAGAGAACAGAAGGAAACCTAAATATAAAAACTGCTACTGTACACGAACGCTTCAACCTAGAAGAACCAAATTTGGTGAGCCAAGTGGGATTTGTGTACTAATCCTTACCACCAAGTATCATCAAGATCGGGTGAAAAAATATTTGCTGGTATTTCAGAAAACGTGAATTCTTAGAAGCTTGGCAACCCCTTTCAATGAAAGTGCTTTTCCACAGTCTGTGACTAGGACTATGAAGAGGAAACAAACTATAGAGACAAAACTGAGAACTCCGTTATATTTTCAGGTTTCCAAGAGCTACTACGAACCATGTTGGATTTAGAGTTCCAAATTCATCTATCTATATAGGAGAGAACAGAGGGAAACCTAAATATAAAAACTGCTACTGTAGACGAACGCTTCAACCTAGAAGAACAAAATTTGGTGAGCCAAATGGGATTTGTGTACTGATCATTACCACCAAGTATCATCAAGATTGGGTGAAAAAATATTTGCTGGTATTTCGGAAAATTGTTAATTCTTAGAAGCTTGGCAACCCCTCTCAATGAAATTGCTTTTCCACAGTCTATGCCTTGGTCTACTTGACGAGCAAACAAACCATAGAGACAAAACTGAGAACTCCTTTATTTTGTCAAGTTTCAAAGAGCTACTACGAACCATGTTTGATTTAGAGTTCCAAATTCATCTATCTATATAGGAGAGAGCAGAGGAAACCTAAATATAAAAAATGCTAATGTAGACGAACGCTTCAACCTAGAAGAACAAAATTTGGTGAGCCAACTGGGATATGTGTACTGATCATTATCACCACGATCATCAAGACTGGGTAAAAAAATATTTGCTGGTATTTCGGAAACTCGTAATTTCTTGTAAGCTTGGCAACCCCTTTCAATGAAAGTGCTTTTCCACAGTCTCAGCTTCTGGCTACTTGAAGAGGAAACAAACCATAGAGACAAACTGAGAACTCCTTTGTTTTGTCAAGTTTCAAAGAGCTACTACAAACCATGTTTATTTAGAGTTCCAAATTCATCTATCTATATAGGAGAGAACAGAAGGAAACCTAAATATAAAAACTGCTACTGTACACGAACGCTTCAACCTAGAAGAACCAAATTTGGTGAGCCAAGTGGGATTTGTGTACTGATCATTACCACCAAGTATCATCAAGATTGGGTGAAAAAGTGTTTGCTCTTATTACGGAAACTCGTTAATTCTTAGAAGCTTGGCAACACCTCTTGATGAAAGTGCTTTTCCACAGTCTGTGCCTAGAGCTACTTGAAGAAGAAACAAACCATAGAGACAAAACTGAGAACTCCTTTATTTTGTCAAGTTTCAAAGAGCCACAACGAACCATGTTGGATTTAGAGTTCCAAATTCATCTATTTATATAGGAGAAAGCAGAGGGAAACCTAAATATAAAAACTGCTACTGTATACGAACGCTTCAACCTAGAAGTACAAAATTTGTTGAGCCAAGTGGGATTTGTGTACTGATCATTACCACCAAGTATCATCAAGACTGGTTTAAAATATTTGCTGGTATATCGGAAACTCGTTAATTCTTAGAAGCTTGGCAACCCCTCTCGATGAAAGTGCTTTTCAGAGTCTGTGCCTAAAGCTAATTGAAAACGAAACAAACCATAGAGACAAAACTGAGAACTCCTTTACATTGTCAAGTTTCCAAGAGCTACTACGAACCATGTTGGATTTAGAGTTCCAAATTCATCTATCTGTATAGGAGAGAACAGACGGAAACCTAAATAAAAAAACAGCTACTATAGACGAACGCTTCAACCTAGAAGAACAAAATTTGGTGAGCCAAGTGGGATTTGTGTACTGATCATTACCACCAAGTATCATCAAGATTGGGTGAAAAGATATTTGCTGGTATTTGGAAAACTCGTTAATTCTTAGAAGCTTGGGAACCCCTCTCGATGAAAGTGCTTTTCCACAGTCTGTGCCTAGGGCTACTTGAAGAGGAAATAAACCATAGAGACAAAACTGTGAACTCCTTTATTTTGTCAAGTTTCAAAGAGCTACTATGAACCATGTTGGATTTAGAGTTCCAAATTCATCTATCTATATAGGAGAGAACAGAGGGAAACCTAAATATAAAAACTGTTACTGTAGACGAACGCTTCCACCTAGAAGAACAAAATTTCGTGAGCCAAGTGGTATTGGTGTACTGATCATTACCACCACGTATCATCCAGATTGGGTGAAAAAATATTTGCTGGTATTTCGGAAACTCGTAATAAGTTGTAAGCTTGGCAACCCCTTTCAATAAAAGTGCTTTTCCACAGTATTTGCTTAGGGCTACTGGAAGAGGAAACAAACCATAGAGACAAAACTGAGAACTCCTTCATTTTGTCAAGTTTCAAAGAGCTACTACGAACCATATTGGATTTAGAATTCCAAATTTTCTATCTATATAGGAGCGAACAGAAGGAAACCTAAATATAAAAACTGCTACTGTAGACGAACGCTTCAACCTAGAAGAACAAAATTTAATCAGCCAAGTGGGATTTGTGTACTGATCATTACCACCAAGTATCATCAAGATTGGGTGAAAAAATATTTGCTGGTATTTCGGAAACTCGTTAATTCTTAGAAGAATGGCAACCCCTCTGAATGAAAGTGCTTCTCCACAGTCTGTGCCTAGGGCTACTTGAAGAGGAAACAAACCATAGAGACAAAACTGAGAACTCCATTATTTTGTCAAGTATCAAAGAGCTACTACAAACCATGTTGGATTTAGAGTTCCAAATTCATCTATCAATATAGGAGAGAACAGAAGGAATCCTAAATATAAAAACTGCTACTGTAGACGTACGCTTCAACCTAGAAGAACAAAATTTGGTGAGCCAAGTGGGATTTGTGTACTGATCATTACCACCAAGTATCATCAAGATTGGGTGAAAAACTATTTGCTGGTGTATCAGAAACTCGTTAATTCGTAGAAGCTTGGCAACCTCTCTCGATGTAAGTGCTTTTCCACAGTCTATGACTAGGGCTACTTGAAAAGGAAAGAAACCATAGATAAAAAACTGAGAACTCCATTATATTGTCAAGTTTCCAAGAGCTACTACGAAGCATGTTGGATTTAGAGTTCCAAATTCATCTATCTATATAGGAGAGAACAGAGGGAAACCTAAATATAAAAACTGCTACTGTAGACGAACGCTTCAACCTAGAAGAAAAAAATTTGGTGAGCCAAATGGGATTTTTGTACTGATCATTACCACCAAGTATCATCAAGATTGGGTGAAAAAATATTTGCTGGTATTTCAGAAAATCGTTAATTCTTAGAAGCTTGGCAACCCCTCTCAATGAAATTGCTTTTCCACAGTCTATGCCTAGGTCTACTTGACGAGCAAACAAACCATAGAGACAAAACTGAGAACTCCTTTATTTTGTCAAGTTTCAAAGAGCTACTACGAACCATGTTGGATTTAGAGTTCCAAATTCATCTATCTATATAGGAGAAAGCAGAGGAAACCTAAATATAAAAAATGCTACTGTAGACGAACGCTTCAACCTAGAAGAACAAAATTTGGTGAGCCAACTGGGATATGTGTACTGATCATTATCACCAGGATCATCAAGACTGGGTAAAAAAATATTTGCTGGTATTTCGGAAACTCGTAATTTCTTGTAAGCTTGGCAACCCCTTTCAATGAAAGTGCTTTTCCACAGTCTCTGCTTCTGGCTACTTGAAGAGGAAACAAACCATAGAGACAAACTGAGAACTCCTTTGTTTTGTCAAGTTTCAAAGAGCTACTACAAACCATGTTGGATTTAGAGTTCCAAATTCATCTATCTATATAGGAGAGAACAGAAGGAAACCTAAATATAAAAACTGCTACTGTACACGAACGCTTCAACCTAGAAGAACCAAATTTGGTGAGCCAAGTGGGATTTGTGTACTGATCATTACCACCAAGTATCATCAAGATTGGGTGAAAAAGTGTTTGCTCTTATTACGGAAACTCGTTAATTCTTAGAAGCTTGGCAACACCTCTTGATGAAAGTGCTTTTCCACAGTCTGTGCCTAGAGCTACTTGAAGAGGAAACAAACCATAGAGACAAAACTGAGAACTCCTTTATTTTGTCAAGTTTCAAAGAGCCACTACGAACCATGTTGGATTTAGAGTTCCAAATTCATCTATTTATATAGGAGAGAGCAGAGGGAAACCTAAATATAAAAACTGCTACTGTATACGAACGCTTCAACCTAGAAGTACAAAATTTGGTGAGCCAAGTGGGATTTGTGTACTGATCATTACCACCAAGTATCATCAAGACTGGTTTAAAATATTTGCTGGTATATCGGAAACTCGTTAATTCTTAGAAGCTTGGCAACCCCTTTCGATGAAAGTGCTTTTCAGAGTCTGTGCCTAAAGCTAATTGAAAACGAAACAAACCATAGAGACAAAACTGAGAACTCCTTTACATTGTCAAGTTTCCAAGAGCTACTACGAACCATGTTGGATTTAGAGTTCCAAATTCATCTATCTATATAGGAGAGAACAGACGGAAACCTAAATAAAAAAAACAGCTACTATAGACGAACGCTTCAACCTAGAAGAACAAAATTTGGTGAGCCAAGTGGGATTTGTGTACTGATCATTACCACCAAGTATCATCAAGATTGGGTGAAAAGATATTTGCTGGTATTTGGAAAACTCGTTAATTCTTAGAAGCTTGGGAACCCCTCTCGATGAAAGTGCTTTTCCACAGTCTGTGCCTAGGGCTACTTGAAGAGGAAATAAACCATAGAGACAAAACTGTGAACTCCTTTATTTTGTCAAGTTTCAAAGAGCTACTATGAACCATGTTGGATTTAGAGTTCCAAATTCATCTATCAATATAGGAGAGAACAGAAGGAAACCTAAATATAAAAACTGTTACTGTAGACGAACGCTTCAACCTAGAAGAACAAAATTTCGTGAGCCAAGTGGGATTGGTGTACTGATCATTACCACCACGTATGATCCAGATTGGGTGAAAAAATATTTGCTGGTATTTCGGAAACTCGTAATAAGTTGTAAGCTTGGCAACCCCTTTCAATAAAAGTGCTTTTCCACAGTATTTGCTTAGGGCTACTGGAAGTGGAAACAAACCATAGAGACAAAACTGAGAACTCCTTCATTTTGTCAAGTTTCAAAGAGCTACTACGAACCATATTGGATTTAGAATTCCAAATTTTCTATCTATATAGGAGCGAACAGAAGGAAACCTAAATATAAAAACTGCTACTGTAGACGAACGCTTCAACCTAGAAGAACAAAATTTAATCAGCCAAGTGGGATTTGTGTACTGATCATTACCACCAAGTATCATCAAGATTGGGTGAAAAAATATTTGCTGGTATTTCGGAAACTCGTTAATTCTTAGAAAAATGGCAACCCCTCTGAATGAAAGTGCTTCTCCACAGTCAGTGCCTAGGGCTACTTGAAGAGGAAACAAACCATAGAGACAAAACTGAGAACTCCTTTATTTTGTCAAGTATCAAATAGCTACTACAAACCATGTTGGATTTAGAGTTCCAAATTCATCTATCAATATAGGAGAGAACAGAAGGAATCCTAAATATAAAAACTGCTACTGTAGACGTACGCTTCAACATAGAAGAACAAAATTTGGTGAGCCAAGTGGGATTTGTGTACTGATCATTACCACCAAGTATCATCAAGATTGGGTGAAAAACTATTTGCTGGTGTATCAGAAACTCGTTAATTCGTAGAAGCTTGGCAACCCCTCTCGATGAAAGTGCTTTTCCACAGTCTATGACTAGGGCTACTTGAAAAGGAAAGAAACCATAGATAAAAAACTGAGAACTCCTTTATATTGTCAAGTTTCCAAGAGCTACTACAAACCATGTTGGATTTAGAGTTCCAAATTCATCTATCTATATAGGAGAGAACAGAGGGAAACCTAAATATAAAAACTGCTACTGTAGACGAACGCTTCAACCTAGAAGAACAAAATTTGGTGAGCCAAATGGGATTTGTGTACTGATCATTACCACCAAGTATCATCAAGATTGGGTGAAAAAATATTTGCTGGTATTTCGGAAAATCGTTAATTCTTAGAAGCTTGGCAACCCCTCTCAATGAAATTGCTTTTCCACAGTCTATGCCTAGGTCTACTTGACGAGCAAACAAACCATAGAGACAAAACTGAGAACTCCTTTATTTTGTAAAGTTTCAAAGAGATACTTCAAACCATGTTGGATTTAGAGTTCCAAATTCATCTATCTATATAGGAGAGAGCAGAGGGAAACCTAAATATAAAAACTGCTACTGTAGACGAACGCTTCAACCTAGAAGAACAAAATTTGGTGAGCCTAGTGGGATTTGTGTACTGATCATTACCACCAAGTATTATCAAGATTGGGTGAAAAAATATTTGCTGGTATTTCGGGAACTCGTTAATTCTTAGAAGCTTGATAACCCCTCTCAATGAAAGTGCTTTTCCACAGTCTGTGCTTAGGGCTACTTGAAGAGGAAACAAACCATAGAGACAAAACTGAGAACTCCTTTATTTTGTCAAGTTTCAAAGAGCTACTACGAACCATGTTGGATTTAGTGTTCCAAATTCATCTATCTATACAGGAGAGATCAGAGGGAATCTTAAATATGAAAACTGCTTCTGTAGACGAACGCTACAACCTACAAAAACAAAATTTGGTGAGCCAAGTGGGATTTGTGTACTGATCATTACCACCAAGTATCATCAAGATTGGGTGAAAAAATATTTGCTGGTATTTCGGAAACTCGTTAATTCTTAGAAGCTTGACAACCCCTCTCAATGAAATTGCTTTTCCACAGTCTATGCCTAGGTCTACTTGACGAGCAAACAAACCATAGAGACAAAACTGAGAACTCCTTTATTTTGTCAAGTTTCAAAGAGCTACTACGAACCATGTTGGATTTAGAGTTCCAAATTCATCTATCTATATAGGAGAGAGCAGAGGAAACCTAAATATAAAAAATGCTACTGTAGACGAACGCTTCAACCTAGAAGAACAAAATTTGGTGAGCCAACTGGGATATGTGTACTGATCATTATCCACCACGATCATCAAGACTGGGTAAAAAAATATTTGCTGGTATTTCGGAAACTCGTAATTTCTTGTAAGCTTGGCAACCCCTTTCAATGAAAGTGCTTTTCCACAGTCTCTGCTTCTGGCTACTTGAAGAGGAAACAAACCATAGAGACAAACTGAGAACTCCTTTGTTTTGTCAAGTTTCAAAGAGCTACTACAAACCATGTTGGATTTAGAGTTCCAAATTCATCTATCTATATAGGAGAGAACAGAAGGAAACCTAAATATAAAAACTGCTACTGTACACGAACGCTTCAACCTAGAAGAACCTAATTTGGTGAGCCAAGTGGGATTTGTGTACTGATCATTACCACCAAGTATCATCAAGATTGGGTGAAAAAGTGTTTGCTCGTATTACGGAAACTCGTGAATTCTTAGAAGCTTGGCAACACCTCTTGATGAAAGTGCTTTTCCACAGTCTGTGCCTAGAGCTACTTGAAGAGGAAACAAACCATAGAGACAAAACTGAGAACTCCTTTATTTTGTTAAGTTTCAAAGAGCCACTACGAACCATGTTGGATTTAGAGTTCCAAATTCATCTATTTATATAGGAGAGAGCAGAGGGAAACCTAAATATAAAAACTGCAACTGTATACGAACGCTTCAACCTAGAAGAACAAAATTTGGTGAGCCAGTGGGATTTGTGTACTGATCATTACCACCAAGTATCATCAAGTTTTCGTGAAAAAATATTTTCTGGTATATCGGAAACTCGTTAATTCTTAGAAGCTTGGCAACGCCTCTCAATGAAAGTGCTTTTCCACAGTCTGTGCCTAGGGCTACTTGAAAAGGAAAAAAACCATAGAGACAAAACTGAGAACTCCTTTATATTGTCACCTTTCCAAGAGCTACTACGAACCATGATGGATTTAGAGTTCCAAATTCATCTATCTATATAGGAGAGAACAGAGGGAGACCTAAATATAAAAACTGCTACTGTAGACGAACGCTTCAACCTAGAAGAACAAAATTTGGTGAGCCAAGTGGAATTTGTGTACTGATCTTTACCACCAAGTATCATGAAGATTGGGTAAAAAAATATTTGCTGGTATTTCGGAAACTCGTTAATTCTTAGAAGCTTGGCAACCCCTCTCAATGAAAGTGCATTACCACAGTCTGTGCCTAGGGCTACGTGAAGAGGAAACAAACCATAGAGACAAAACTGAGAACTCCTTTATTTTGTCAAGTTTTAAAGAGCTACTACGAACCATGTTGGATTTAGATTTCCAAATTCATCTATCTAAATAGGAGATAGCAGAGGAAAAATAAATATAAAAACTGCTACTGTAGATGAACGCTTCAACCTACAAGAACAAAATTTGGTGAGCCAAGTGGGATTTGTGTACTGATCATTACC
>NW_027512153.1:0-16758 GCF_048772815.1 Callospermophilus lateralis
AACCACTCTCAAAGAAATTGCTTCCACAGTCTGTGCCTAGGGCTACTTGAAGAAGAAACAAACCATAGAGACAAAACTGAGACTCCTTTAGTTTGTCAAGTTTCAAAGAGCTACTACAATCCATGTTGGATTTAGAGTTCAAAATTCATCTATCTATATAGAAGAGAACAGAGAGAAATTTAAATATAAAAACTGCTACTGTAGACGAACGCTTCAACCTAGAAGAACAAAATTTGGTGAGCCAAGTGGGATCTGTGTACTTATCATTAGCAACAAGTATCATCAAGATTGGGTGAAAAGATATTTGCTGGTATTTCGGAAACTCGATATTTCTTAGAAGCTTGGCAACCACTCTCAATGAAAGTGCTTTTCCACAGTGTGTGCCTAGGGCTACTTGAAGAGGAAACAAACCATAGAGACAAAACGGAGAACTCCTTTATTTTGTCAAGTTTCAAAGAGCGACTACAATCCATGTCGGATTTAGAGTTCCAAATTCATCTATCTATATAGGAGAGAACAGAGAGAAACCTAAATATAAAAACTACTACTGTAGACGAACGCGTCAACCTAGAGGAACAATATTTGGTGAGCCAAGTGGGATTTGTGTACTGATCATTACCACCAAGTATCATCAAGATTGGGTGAAAAAATATTTGCTGGTATTTCGGAAACTTGTAATTTCTTAGAAGCTTGGCAACCCCTCTCAATGTAAGTGCTATTAAACAGTCTGTGCCTTGAGCTACTTGAAGACCAAACAAACCATAGAGACAAAACTGAGAACTCTTTTATTTTGTCAAGTTTCAAAGAGCTACTACAAACCATGTTGGATTTAGAGTTCCAAATTCATCTATCTATATAGGAGAGAACAGAGGGAAACCTAAATATAAAAACTGCTACTGTAGAAAAATGCTTCAACCTAGAAGAACAAAATTTGGTGAGCCAAGTGGGATCTGTGTACTGATAATTAGCAACAAGTATCATCCAGATTGGGTGAAAAAATATATGCTGGTATTTCGGAAACTCGTTATTTCTTAGAAGCTTGGCAACCCATCTCAATGAAAGTGCTTTTCCACAGTGTGTGCCTAGGGCTACTTGAAGTGGAAACAATCCATAGATACAAAACTGAGAACTCCTTTATTTTGTCAAGTTTCAAAGAGCTACTACAAACCATGTTGGATTTAGAGTTCCAAATTCATCTACCTATATATGAGAGAACAGAGTGAAACCTAAATATAAAAACTGCTACTGTAGAAGAACGCTTCAACCTAGAAGAACAAAATTTGGTGAGCCAAGTGGGATCTGTGTACTGATCATTACCACCAAGTATCATCAAGATTGCTGAAAAAATATTTGCTGGTGTTTCGGAAAATCGTTATTTCTCAGAAGCTTGGCAACCCCTCTCAATGAAAGTGCTTTTCCACAGTGTGTGCCTGGGGCTACTTGAAGAGGAAACAAACCATAGAGACAAAACTGAGAACTCCTTTATTTTGTCAAGTTTCAAAGATCTACTACAAACCATGTTGGATTTAGAGTTCCAAATTCATCTATCTATACAGGAGAGAACAGAGTGAAACATAAATATAAAAACTGCTACTGTAGACGAACGCTTGAACATAGAAGAACAAAATTTGGTGAGCCTAGTGGGATTTGTGTACTCATCATTACCACCAAGTATCATCAAGATTGGGTGAAAAAATATTTGTTGGTATTTCGGAAACTCGTTATTTCTTAGAAGCTTGGCAACCCATATCAATCAAAGTGCTTTCCACAGTCTGTGCCTAGGGCTACTTGAAGAGGAAACAAACCACAGAGACAAAACTGAGAACTCCTTTATTTTGTCAAGTTTCAAAGAGCTACTTCAAACCATGTTGGATTTAGAGTTCAAAATTCATCTATCTAAATTGGAGCGAACAGAGGGAAACCTAAATATATAAACTGCCACTGTAGACGAAAGCTTCAAACTAGAAGAACAAAATTTGGTGAACCAAGTGGGATTTGTGTACTGATCATTACCACCAAGTATCATCAAGATTGGGTGAAAAAATATTTGCTGGTATTTCGGAAACTCGGAATTACTTAGAAGCTTGGCAACCCCTCTCAATGAAAGTGCTTTTCCACAGACTGTGCCTAGGGCTACTTGAAGAGGAAACAAACCATAGAGACAAAACTGAGAACTTTTTTATTTTGTCAAGTTTCAAAGAGCTACTACAATCCATGTTGGATTTAGAGTTCCAAATTCATCTATCTATATAGGAGAGAACAGAGAGAAACCTAAATATAAAAACTGCTACTGTAGAAGAACGCTTCAACCTAGAAGAACAAAATTAGGTGAGCCAAGTGGGATTTTTGTACTGATCATTACCACCAAGAATCATCAAGTTTGGGTGAAAAAATATTTGCTGGTGTTTCGGAAACTTGTAATTTCTTAGAAGCTTGGCAACCACTCTCAATGAAAGTGCTTTTCCACAGTCTGTGACTAGGGCTACTTGAAGAGGAAACAAACCATAGAGACAAAACTGAGAACTCTTTATTTTGTCAAGTTTCAAAAAGCTACTACAAACCATGTTGGATTTAGAGTTCCAAATTCATCTATCTATATAGGAGAGAACAGAGGGAAACCTAAATATAAAAACTGCTACTGTAGACGAAAGCTTCAAACTAGAAGAACAAAATTTGGTGAGCCAAGTGGGATTTGTGTACTGATCATTACCACCAAGTATCATCAAAATTGGGTGAAAAAATATTTGCTGGTATTTCGGAAACTCGTTATTTCTTAGAAGCTTGGCACCCCCTCTCAATGAAAGTGCTTTTCCACAGTCTGTGCCTAGGGCTACTTGAAGAGGAAACAAACCATAGAGAAAAAACTGAGATGTCCTTTATTTTGTCAAGTTTCAAAGATCTACTACAACCATGTTGGATTTAGAGTTCCAAATTCATCTATCTATATAGGAGAGAACAGAGAGAAACCTAAATATAAAAACTGCTACTGTAGACGAACGCTTCAACTTAGAAGAACAAAATTTGGTGAGCCATGTGGGATTTGTGTACTGATCATTACCACCAAGTATCATCAAGATTAAGTGAAAAAATATTTGCTGGTGTTTCGGAAACTTGTAATTTCTAAGAAGCTTGGCAACCACTCTAAATGAAATTGCTTTTCCACAGTCTGTGCCTAGGGCTACTTGAAGAGGAAACAAACCATAGAGAAAAAACTGAGATCTCCTTTATTTTGTCAAGTTTCAAAGAGCTACTACAAACCATGTTGGATTTAGAGTTCCAAATTCATCTATCTATATAGGAGAGAACAGAGGGAAACCTAAATTTAAAAACTGCTACTGTAGACGAACGCTTCAACCTAGAAGAACAAAATTTGGTGAGCCAAGTGGTATTTGTGTACTGATCATTAGCAACAAGTATCATCAAGATTGGGTGAAAAAATATTTGCTGGTATTTTGGAAACTCGTTATTTCTTAGAAGCATGGCAACAAATCTCAATGAAAGTGCTTCCACAGTCTGTGCCTAGGGCTACTTGAAGAGGAAACAAACCATAGAGACAAAACTGAGAACTCCTTTATTTTGTCAAGTTTCAAAGAGCTACCACAATCCATGTTGGATTTAGAGTTCCAAATTCATCTATCTATATAGGAGAGACCAGAGGGAAACCAAAATATAAAAACTGCTACTGTAGACGAACGCTTCAACCTAGAAGAACAAAATTTGGTGAGCCAAGTGGGATTTGTGTACTGATCATTACCACCAAGTATCATCAAGATTGGGTGAAAAAATATTTGCTGGTATTTCGGAAATTTGTAATTTCTTAGAAGCTTGGATACCCCTCTCAATGAAAGTGCTTTTCCACAGTGTGAGCCTAGGGCTACTTGAAGAGGAAACAAACCATAGAGAAAAAACTGAGAACTCCTTTATTTTGTGAAGTTTCATAGAGCTACTACAATCCATGTTGGATTTAGATTTGCAAATTCATCTATCAATTTAGGAGAGAACAGAGAGAAACCTAAATATAAAAACTGCTACTGTAGACGAACGCTTCAACCTAGATGAACAAAATTTGGTGAGCCAAGTGGGATCTGTGTACTGATCATTACCACCAAGTATCATCAAGATTGCTGAAAAAATATTTGCTGGTGTTTCGGAAACTCGTTATTTCTTAGAAGCTTGGCAACCAATCTCAATGAAAGTGCTTTTCCACAGTGTGTGCCTAGGGCTACTTGAAGAGGAAACAAACCATAGAGACAAAACTGAGAACTCCTTTATTTTGTCAAGTTTCAAAGAGCTACTACAAACCATGTTGGATTTAGAGTTCCAAATTCATCTATCTTTATAGGAGAGAACAAAGAGAAACCTAAATATAAAAACTGCTACTGTAGACGAACGCTTCAACCTAGAAGAACAAAATTTGGTGAGCCAAGTGGGATTTGTGTACTGATCATTACCACCAAGTATCATCAAGATTGGGTGAAAAAATATTTGCTGGTGTTTCGGAAACTTGTAATTTCTTAGAAGCTTGGAACCACTCTCAATGAAAGTGCTTTTCCACATTCTGTGCCTAGGGTTACTTGAAGAGGAAACAAACCATAGAGACAAAACTGAGAACTCCTTTATTTTGTCAAGTTTCAAAAAGCTACTACAAACCATGTTGGATTTAGAGTTCCAAATTCATCTATCTATATATGAGAGAACAGAGTGAAAACTAAATATAAAAACTGCTACTGTAGACGAACGCTTCAACCTAGAAGAACATAATTTGGTGAGCCAAGTGGGATTTTTGTACTGATCATTACCATTAAGTATCATCAAGATTGGGTGAAAAAATATTTGCTGGTATTTTGGAAACTCGTTATATCTTAGAAGCTTGGCAACCCATCTCAATGAAAGTGCTTCCACAGTCTGTGCCTAGGGCTACTTGAAGAGGAAACAAACCATAGAGACAAAACTGAGAACTCCTTTATTTTGTCAAGTTTCAAAGAGCTACTACAATCCATGTTGGATTTAGAGTTCCAAATTCATCTATCTATATAGGAGAGAACAGAGGGGAACCTAAATATAAAAACATCTACTGTAGATGAACGCATCAACATAGAAGAACAAAATTTGGTGAGTGAAGTGGGATTTGTGTTCTGATCATTACCACCAAGTATCATCAAGATTGGGTGAAAAAATATTTGCTGGTATTTCGGAAATTTGTAATTTCTTAGAAGCTTGGATACCCCTCTCAATGAAAGTGCTTTTCCACAGTGTGTGCCTTGGGCTACTTGAAGAGGAAACAAAGCATAGAGAAAAAACTGAGAACTCCTTTATTTTGTCAAGTTTCATAGAGCTACTACAATCCATGTTGGATTTAGATTTCCAAATTCATCTATCTGTATAGGAGAGAACAGAGAAAAACCTAAATATAAAAACTGCTGCTGTAGACGAACGCTTCAACCTAGATGAACAAAATTTGGTGAGCCACGTGGGATTTGTGTACTGATCATTACCACCAAGTATCATCAAGATTGGGTTAAAAAAATATTTGCTGGTATTTCGGAAACTCGTAATTTCTTAGAAGCTTGGCAACCCATCTCAACGAAAGTGCTTTCCACAGTCTGTGCCTAGGGCTACTTGAAGAGGAAACAAACCATAGAGACAAAACTGAGAACTCCTTTATTTTGTCAAGTTTCAAAGAGCTACTATAAACCATGTTGGATTTAGAGTTCCAAATTCATCTATCTATATAGGAGAGAACAGAGGGAAACCTAAATATAAAAACTGCTACTGTAGACGAACGCTTCAACATAGAAGAACAAAATTTGGTGAGCCAAGTGGGATGTGTGTACTAATCATTTCCACCAAGTATCATCAAGATTGGGTGAAAAAATATTTGCTGGTATTTTCTAAACTCCTTATTTCATTGGAAGCTTGGCAACCCATCTCAATGAAAGTGTTTTCACAGTCTGTGCCTAGGCCTCTTGAAGAGGAAACAAACCATAGAGACAAAACTGAGAACTCCTTTATTTTGTCAAGTTTCAAAGAGCTACTATAAACCATGTTGGATTTAGAGTTCCAAATTCATCTATCTGTATAGGACAGAACAGAGGGAAACCTAAATATAAAAACAGCTACTGTAGACGAACGCTTCAACCTAGAAGAACAAAATTTGGTGAGCCATGTGGGATTTGTGTACTGATCATGACCACCAAGTATCATCAAGATTGGGTGAAAAGATACTTGCTGGTATTTTGGAACGTCGTTATTTCTTAGAAGCCTGGCAACCACTCTCAATGAAAGTGCTTCCACAGTCTGTGCCTAGGGGTACTTGAAGAAGAAACAAACCATAGAGACAAAACTGATAAATCCTTTATTTTGTCAAGTTTCAAAAAGCTACTACAAACCATGTTGGATTTAGAGTTCCAAATTCATCTATCTATATAGGAGAGAACAGAGAGAAACCTAAATATAAAAACTGCTACTGTAGACGAACGCTTCAACCTAGAAGAACAAAATTTGGTGAGCCAAGTGGGATCTGTGTACTGATCATTACCACCAAGTATCATCAAGATTGCTGAAAAAATATTTGCTGGTGTTTCGGAAACTCGTTATTTCTAGAAGCATGTCAACCCATCTCAATGAAAGTGCTTTTCACAGTCTGTGCCTAGGGCTACTTGAAGAGGAAACAAACCATAGAGACAAAACTGAGAACTCCTTTATTTTGTCAAGTTTCAAAGAGCTACTACAATCCATGTTGGATTTAGAGTTCCAAATTCATCTATCTATATAGGAGAGAACAGAGGGAAACCTAAATATAAAAACTGCTACGGTAGACGAACGCTTCAAACTAGAAGAACAAAATTTGGTGAGAAAAGTGGGATTTGTGTACTGATCATTACCACCAAGTATCATCAAGATTGGGTGAAAAAATATTTCCTGGTATTTCGGAAACTCGGAATTTCTTAAAAGCTTGGCAACCCCTCTCAATGAAAGTGCTTTTCCACAGTCTGTGCCTAGGGCTACATGAAGAGGAAACAAACCATAGAGACACAACTGAGAACTCTTTTATTTTGTCAAGTTTCAAAGAGCTACTACAATCCATGTTGGATTTAGAGTTCCAAATTCATCTATCTATATAGGAGAGAACAGAGAGAAACCTAAATATAAAAACTGCTGCTGTAGACGAACGCTTCAACCTAGATAAACAAAATTTGGTGAGCCACGTGGGATATGTGTACTGATCATTACCACCAAGTATCATCAAGATTGGGTTAAAAAAATATTTGCTGGTATTTCGGAAACTCGTAATTTCTTAGAAGCTTGGCAACCCATCTCAATGAAAGTGCTTTCCACAGTCTGTGCCTAGGGCTACTTGAAGAAGAAACAAACCATAGAGACAAAACTGAGAACTCTTTTATTTTGTCAAGTTTCAAAGAGCTACTACAATCCATGTTGGATTTAGAGTTCCAAATTCATCAATCTATATAGGAGAGAACAGAGAGAAACCTAAATATAAAAACTGCTACTGTAGACGAACGCTTCAACCTAGAAGAACAAAATTTGGTGAGCCAATTGGGATTTGTGTACTGATCATTACCACCAAGAATCATCAAGTTTGGGTGAAAAAACATTTGCTGGTGTTTCGGAAACTTGTAATTTCTTAGAAGCTTGGCAACCACTCTCAATTAAAGTGCTTTTCCACAGTCTGTGACTAGGGCTACTGGAAGAGGAAACAAACCATAGAGACAAAACTGAGAACTCCTTTATTTTGTCAAGTTTCAAAAAGCTACTACAAACCATGTTGGATTTAGAGTTCCAAATTCATCTATCTTTATAGGAGAGAACAGAGAGAAACCTAAATATAAAAACTGCTACTGTAGACGAACGCTTCAACCTAGAAGAACAAAATTTGGTGAGCCATGTGGGATTTGCGTACTGATCATTACCACCAAGTATCATCAAGATTGGGTGAAAAAATATTTGCTGGTGTTTCGGAAACTTGTAATTTCTTAGAAGCTTGGCAACCCCTCTCAATGAAAGTGCTTTTCCACATTCTGTGCCTAGGGTTACTTGAAGAGGAAACAAACCATAGAGACAAAACTGAGAACTCCTTTATTTTGTCAAGTTTCAAAAAGCTACTACAAACCATGTTGGATTTAGAGTTCCAAATTCATCTATCTATATAT
Organism: Callospermophilus lateralis; assembly: GCF_048772815.1. Classification (NCBI taxonomy): domain Eukaryota; kingdom Metazoa; phylum Chordata; class Mammalia; order Rodentia; family Sciuridae; genus Callospermophilus; species Callospermophilus lateralis. Next base: position 8,172 of record NW_027512153.1, read on the forward strand.
GAGAGAACAGAGTGAAAACTAAATATAAAAACTGCTACTGTAGACGAACGCTTCAACCTAGAAGAACATAATTTGGTGAGCCAAGTGGGATTTTTGTACTGATCATTACCATTAAGTATCATCAAGATTGGGTGAAAAAATATTTGCTGGTATTTTGGAAACTCGTTATATCTTAGAAGCTTGGCAACCCATCTCAATGAAAGTGCTTCCACAGTCTGTGCCTAGGGCTACTTGAAGAGGAAACAAACCATAGAGACAAAACTGAGAACTCCTTTATTTTGTCAAGTTTCAAAGAGCTACTACAATCCATGTTGGATTTAGAGTTCCAAATTCATCTATCTATATAGGAGAGAACAGAGGGGAACCTAAATATAAAAACATCTACTGTAGATGAACGCATCAACATAGAAGAACAAAATTTGGTGAGCGAAGTGGGATTTGTGTTCTGATCATTACCACCAAGTATCATCAAGATTGGGTGAAAAAATATTTGCTGGTATTTCGGAAATTTGTAATTTCTTAGAAGCTTGGATACCCCTCTCAATGAAAGTGCTTTTCCACAGTCTGTGCCTAGGGATACTTTAAGTGGAAACAAACCATAGAAACAAAACTGAGAACTCCTTTATTTTGTCAAGTTCGAAAGAGCTACTACAATCCATGTTGGATTTAGAGTTCCAAATTCATCTATCTATATAGGAGAGATCAGAGGGAAACCTAAATATAAAAACTGCTACTGTAGACGAACGCTTCAACCTAGAAGAACAAAATTTGGTGAGTCAAGTGGGATCTGTGTACTGATCATTACCACCAAGTATCATCAAGATTGGGTGAAAAAATATTTGCTGGAATTTCGGAAATTTGTAATTTCTTAGAAGCTTGGATACCCCTCTCAATGAAAGTGCTTTTCCACAGTGTGTGCCTTGGGCTACTTGAAGATTAAACAAAGCATAGAGAAAAAACTGAGAACTCCTTTATTTTGTCAAGTTTCATAGAGCTACTACAATCCATGTTGGATTTAGATTTCCAAATTCATCTATCTGTATAGGAGAGAACAGAGAAAAACCTAAATATAAAAACTGCTGCTGTAGACGAACGCTTCAACCTAGATGAACAAAATTTGGTGAGCCACGTGGGATTTGTGTACTGATCATTACCACCAAGTATCATCAAGATTGGGTTAAAAAAAATATTTGCTGGTATTTCGGAAACTCGTAATTTCTTAGAAGATTGGCAACCCATCTCAATGAAAGTGCTTTCCACAGTCTGTGCCTAGGGCTACTTGAAGAGGAAACAAACCATAGAGACAAAACTGAGAACTCCTTTATTTTGTCAAGTTTCAAAGAGCTACTAAAACCATGTTGGATTTAGAGTTCCAAATTCATCTATCTATATAGGAGAGAACAGAGGGAAACCTAAATATAAAAACTGCTACTGTAGACGAACGCTTCAACATAGAAGAACAAAATTTGGTGAGCCAAGTGGGATGTGTGTACTAATCATTTCCACCAAGTATCATCAAGATTGGGTGAAAAAATATTTGCTGGTATTTTCTAAACTCCTTATTTCACTGGAAGCTTGGCAACCCATCTCAATGAAAGTGTTTTCACAGTCTGTGCCTAGGCCTCTTGAAGAGGAAACAAACCATAGAGACAAAACTGAGAACTCCTTTATTTTGTCAAGTTTCAAAGAGCTACTATAAACCATGTTGGATTTAGAGTTCCAAATTCATCTATCTGTATAGGACAGAACAGAGGGAAACCTAAATATAAAAACAGCTACTGTAGACGAACGCTTCAACCTAGAAGAACAAAATTTGGTGAGCCAAGTGGGATTTGTGTACTGATCATGACCACCAAGTATCATCAAGATTGGGTGAAAAGATACTTGCTGGTATTTTGGAAACTCGTTATTTCTTAGAAGCCTGGCAACCACTCTCAATGAAAGTGCTTCCACAGTCTGTGCCTAGGGGTACTTGAAGAAGAAACAAACCATAGAGACAAAACTGATAAATCCTTTAGTTTGTCAAGTTTCAAAGACCTACTACAAACCATGTTGGATTTAGAGTTCCAAATTCATCTACCTATATATGAGAGAACAGAGTGAAACCTAAATATAAAAACTGCTACTGTAGACGAACGCTTGAACTTAGAAGAACAAAACTTGGTGAGCCTAGTGGGATTTGTGTACTCATCATTACCACCAAGTATCATCAAGATTGGGTGAAAAAATATTTGCTGGTATTTCTGAAACTCGTTATTTCTTAGAAGCTTGGCAACCCATATCAATGAAAGTGCTTTTCCACAGTCTGTGACTAGGGCTACTGGAAGAGGAAACAAACCATAGAGACAAAACTGAGAACTCCTTTATTTTGTCAAGTTTCAAAAAGCTACTACAAACCATGTTGGATTTAGAGTTCCAAATTCATCTATCTATATAGGAGAGAACAGAGAGAAACCTAAATATAAAAACTGCTACTGTAGACGGACTCTTCAACCTAGAAGAACAAAATTTGGTGAGCCAAGTGGGATCTGTGTACTGATCATTACCACCAAGTATCATCAAGATTGCTGAAAAAATATTTGCTGGTGTTTCGGAAACTCGTTATTTCTAGAAGCATGTCAACCCATCTCAATGAAAGTGCTTTTCACAGTCTGTGCCTAGGGCTACTTGAAGAGGAAACAAACCATAGAGACAAAACTGAGAACTCCTTTGTTTTGTCAAGTTTCAAAGAGCTACTACAATCCATGTTGGATTTAGAGTTCCAAATTCATCTATCTATATAGGAGAGAACAGAGGGAAACCTAAATATAAAAACTGCTACGGTAGACGAACGCTTCAAACTAGAAGAACAAAATTTGGTGAGCCAAGTGGGATTTGTGTTCTGATCATTACCACCAAGTATCATCAAGTTTGGGTGAAAAAATATCTGCTGGTATTTTGGAAACTCGTTATTTCTTAGAACCTTGGCAACCCATCTCAATGAAAGTGCTTTTCACAGTCTGTGCCTAGGGCTACTTGAAGAGGAAACAAACCATAGAGAAAAAACTGAGAACTCCTTTATTTTGTCAAGTTTCAAAGAGCTACTACAAACCATGTTGGATTTAGAGTTCCAAATTCATCTATCGGTGTAGGAGAGAACAGAGGGAAACCTAAATATGAAAACTGCTACTGTACACGAACGCTTCAACCTAGAAGAACAAAATTTGGTAAGCCAAGTGGGATTTGTGTTCTGATCATTAGCTACAAGTATCATCAAGATTGGGTGAATAAATATTTGCTGGTATTTCGGAAACTCGTTATTTCGTAGAAGCTTGGCAACCCCTCTCAATGAAAGTGCTTTTCCACAGTGTGTGCCTAGTGCTAATTGAAGAGGAAACAATCCATAGAGACAAAACAGAGAACTCCTTTATTTTGTCAAGTTTCAAAGAGCTACTACAAACCATGTTGTATTTAGAGTTCCAAATTCATCTATCTATATAGGAGAGAACAGAGGGAAACCTAAATATAAAAACTGCTACTGTAGACGAACGCTTCAACCTAGAAGAACAAAATTTGGTGAGCCACGTGGGATTTGTGTACTGATCATTACCAGCAAGTATCATCAAGATTGGGTGAAAAAATATTTACTGGTATTTTGGAAACTCGTTATTTCTTAGAATCATGGCAACCCATCTCAATGAAAGTGCTTCCACAGTCTGTGCCTAGGGCTACATGAAGAGGTAACAAACCATAGAGACAAAACTGAGAACCCTTTATTTTGTCAAGTTTCAAAGAGCTACTACAATCCATGTTGGATTTAGAGTTCCAAATTCATCTATCTATATAGGAGAGAACAGAGGGAAACCTAAATATAAAAACTGCTACTGTAGACGAACGCTTCAACCTATAAGAACAAAATTTGGTGAGCCAAGTGGGATTTGTGTACTGATCATTACCACCAAGTATCATCAAGATTGGGTGAAAAAATATTTGCTGGTATTTCGGAAATTTGTAATTTCTTAGAAGCTTGGATACCCCTCTCAATGAAAGTGCTTTTCCACAGTGTGTGCCTAGGGCTACTTGAAGAGGAAACAAACCATAGAGAAAAAACTGAGAACTCCTTTATTTTCTCAAGTTTCATAGAGCTACTACAATCCATGTTGGATTAAGATTTCCAAATTCATCTAAATATATAGGAGAGAACAGAGAGCAACCTAAATATAAAAACTGCTACTGTAGACGAACGCTTCAACCTAGAAGAACAAAATTTGGTGAGCCACGTGGGATTTGTGTACTGATCATTACCACAAAGTATCATCAAGATTGGTTGAAAAAATATTTACTGGTATTTTGGAAACTCGTTATTTCTTAGAAGCATGGCAACCCATTACAATGAAAGTGCTTCCACAGTCTGTGCCTAGGGCTAGTTGAAGAGGTAACAAACCATAGAGACAAAACTGAGATCTCCTTTATTTTGTCAAGTTTCAAAGAGCTACTACAATCCATGTTGGATTTAGAGTTCCAAATACATCTATCTATATAGGAGAGAACAGAGGGGAACCTAAATATAAAAACATCTACTGTAGATGAACGCATCAACATAGAAGAACAAAATTTGGTGAGCGAAGTGGGATTTGTGTTCTGATCATTACTACCAAGTATCATCAAGATTGGTTGAAAAAATATTTGCTGGTATTTCTGAAACTCGTTATTTCTTAGAAGCTTGGCAACCCCTCTCAATGAAAGTGCTTTTCCACTGTGTGTGCCTATGGCTACTTGAAGAGGAAACAATCCATAGAGACAAAACTGAGAACTCCTTTATTTTGTCAAGTTTCAAAGAGCTACTACAAACCATATTGGATTTAGAGTTCCAAATTCATCTATCTATATAGGAGAGAACAGAGGGAAACCTAAATATCAAAACTGCTACTGTAGACGAACGCTTCAACCTGGAAGAACAAAATTTGGTGAGCCAAGTGGGATTTGTGTACTGATCATTTCCACCAAGTATCATCAAGATTGGGTGAAAAACTATTTGCTGGTATTTTCTAAACTCGTTATTTCTTAGAAGCTGGGCAACTCCTCTCAATGAAAGTGCTGTTCCACAGTGTGTGCCTAGGTCTACTTTAAGAGGAAACAATCCATAGTGACAAAACTGAGAACTCCTTTATTTTGTCAAGTTTCAAAGAGCTACTACAAACCATATTGGATTTAGAGTTCCAAATTCATCTATCTATATATTAGAGAACAGAGGGAAACCTAAATATCAAAACTGCTACTGTATACGAACGCTTCAACCTAGAAGAACAAAATTTGGTGAGCCAATTGGGATTTGTGGACTGATCATTACCACCAAGTGTCATCAAGATTGCTTGAAAAAATATTTGCTGGTATTTCGGAAACTCGTAATTTCTTAGAAGCTTGGATACCCCTCTCAATGAAAGTGCTTTTCCACAGTCTGTGCCTAGGGCTACTTGAAGAGGAAACAAACCATAGAGACAAAACTGAGAACTCCTTTATTTTGTCAAGTTTCAAAGAGCTACTAAAAACCATGTTGGATTTAGAGTTCCAAATTCATCTATCTAAATAGGAGAGAACAGAGGGAAACCTAAATATAAAAACTGCTACTGTAGACGAACGCTTCAACCTAGAAGAACAAAATTTGGTGAGCCAAGTGGGAACTTTGTACTGATCATTAGCAACAAGTATCATCAAGATTGGGTGAAAAAATATTTGCTGGTATTTCGGAAACTTGTTATTTCTTAGAAGCCTGGCAACCCCTCTCAATGAAAGTGCTTTTCCACAGTGTGTGCCTAGGGCTACTTGAAGAGGACACAAACCATAAAGACAAAACTGAGAACTCCTTTATTTTGTCAAGTTTCATAGCGCTACTACAATCCATGTTGGATTAAGATTTCCAAATTCATCTATCTATATAGGAGAGAACAGAGAGAAACCTAAATATAAAAACTGCTACTGAAGACGAACGCTTCAACCTAGAAGAACAAAATTTGGTGAGCCACGTGGGATTTGTGTACTGATCATTACCACGAAGTATCATCAAGATTGGTTGAAAAAATATTTACTGGTATTTTGGAAACTCGTTATTTCTTAGAAGCATGGCAACCCATTACAATGAAAGTGCTTCCACAGTCTGTGCCTAGGGCTACTTGAAGAGGAAACAAACCATAGAGAAAAAACTGAGAACTCCTTTATTTTGTCAAGTTTCATAGAGCTACTACAATCCATGATGGATTTAGATTTCCAAATTCATCTATCTATATAAGAGAGAACAGAGAGAAACCTAAATATAAAAACTGCTACTCTAGACGAACGCTTCAACCTAGAAGAACAAAATTTGGTGAGCCACGTGGGATTTGTGTACTGATCATTACCACCAAGTATCATAAAGATTGGGTTAAAAAAATATTTCCTGGTATTTCGGAAACTCGTAATTTCTTAGAAGCTTGGCAACCCATCTCAATGAAAGTGCTTTCCACAGTCTGTGCCTAGGGCTACTTAAAGAGGAAACAAACCATAGAGACAAAACTGAGAACTCCTTTATTTTGTCAAGTTTCAAAGAGCTACTACAATCCTTGTTGGATTTAGAGTTCCAAATTCATCTATCTATATAGGAGAGAACAGAGGGAAACCTAAATATAAAAACTGGTACTGTAGACGAACGCTTCAACCTAGAAGAACTAAAATTGGTGAGCCAAGTGGGATTTGTTTACTGATCATTACCACCAAGTATCATCAAGATTGGGTGAAAAAATATTTGCTGGTATTTCGGAAATTCGTAATTTCTTAGAAGCTTGGATACACCTCTCAATGAAAGTGCTTTTCCACAGTGTGTGCCTAGGGCTACTAGAAGAGGAAACAAACAATAGAGAAAAAACTGAGAACTCCTTTATTTTGTCAAGTTTCATAGAGCTACTACAATCCATGTTGGATTTAGATTTCCAAATTCATCTATCTATATAGGAGAGACAGAGGGAAACCTAAATATAAAAACTGCTACTGTAGACGAACGCTTCAACCTAGAAGAACAAAATTTGGTGAGCCAAGTGGGATTTGTGTACTGATCATTTCCACCAAGTATCATCAAGATTGGGTGAAGAAATATTTGCTGGTATTTTCTAAATTCCTTATTTCTTAGAAGCTTGGCAACCCATCTCAATGAAAGTGCTGCCACAGTCTGTGCCTAGGCCTCTTGAAGAGGAAACAAACCATAGAGACAAAACTGAGAACTCCTTTATTTTGTCAAGTTTCAAAGAGCTACTACAAACCATGTTTATTTTAGAGTTCCAAATTCATCTATCTATATAGGAGAAAACAGAGGGAAACCTAAATATCAAAACTGCTACTGTAGACGAACGCTTCAACCTAGAAGAACAAAATTTGGTGAGCCAAGTGGGAATTTTGTACTGATCATTAGCAACAAGTATCATCAAGATTTGGGTGAAAAAATATTTGCTGGTATTTCCGAAACTCGTTATTTCGTAGAAGCTTGGCAACCCCTCTCAATGAAAGTGCTTTTCCACAGTGTGTGTCTAGGGCTAATTGAAGAGGACACAATCCATAGAGACAAAACTGAGAACTCCTTTATTTTGTCAAGTTTCAAAGAGCTACTACAAACCATGTTGGATTTAGAGTTCCAAATTCATATATCTATATAGGAGAGAACAGAGGAAACCTAAATATAAAACTGCTACTGTAGAAGAACGCTTCAACCTAGAAGAACAAAATTTGGTGAGCCAAGTGGGATTTGTGTACTGATATCATTAGCAACAAGTATCATCAAGATTGGGTGAAAAAATATTTGCTGGTATTTCTGAAACTCGTTATTTCTTAGAAGCTTGGCAACCCCTCTCAATGAAAGTGCTTTTCCACAGTGTGTGCCTATGGCTACTTGAAGTGGAAACAATCCATAGAGACAAAACTGAGAACTCCTTTATTTTGTCAAGTTTCAAAGAGCTACTACAAACCATATTGGATTTAGAGTTCCAAATTCATCTATCTATATAGGAGAGAACAGAGGGAAACCTAAATATCAAAACTGCTACTGTAGACGAACGCTTCAACCTAGAAGAACAAAATTTGGTGAGCCAAGTGGGAATTGTGTACTGATCATTACCATTAAGTATCATCAAGATTGGGTGAAAAAATATTTGCTGGTATTTTGGAAACTCGTTATTTCTTAGAAGCTTGGCAACCCCTCTCAATGAAAGTGCTTTTCCACAGTGTGTGCCTAGGTCTACTTGAAGAGGAAACAAACCATAGAGACAAAACTGAGAACTCCTTTATTTTGTCAAGTTTCAAAGAGCTACTACAAACCATATTGGATTTAGAGTTCCAAATTCATCTATCTAAATAGGAGAGAACAGAGGGAAACCTAAATATCAAAACTGCTACTGTAGACGAATGCTTCAACCTAGAAGAACATAATTTGGTGAGCCAAGTGGGATTTGTGTACTGATCATTAGCAACAAGTATCATCAAGATTGGGTGAAAGAATATTTGCTGGTATTTCGGAAACTCGTAATTTCTTAGAAGCTTGGATACCCCTCTCAATGAAAGTGCTTTTCCGCAGTCTGTGCCTAGGGCT
>NW_027512154.1:0-16755 GCF_048772815.1 Callospermophilus lateralis
AACATGTATTTCCAGTACCCTATTTTTAGTGTATTCCAGTTGATAACAGAGAAATGGTGTTTTATAAGCTTGAGTTTTCTCTTTAAATATCTGGTCGCAGAGACTGTTACGCTAAAAATGTTTACTCAAAAATCATAAACTTCATTTTCCTTCTTGCTGAAGTTCTTTGTTGTAATAGTTCATAAAAAATTGTTTATTAATATTTCCCAAGTGTCTGTTGATTCATTGGATCGTCATGAGACTTTGTGCCATTGGGGAAGCATGTAAACTCACTCTCAGAACTGAATATGGTGACTTGGCAGCATATTTCCTGTTGCTCACTGTTAAGGAGGCTGGACCCTGGTCAACTGTGGACTTATACAGAGGAATTTCTTTTACTTGTGAGAAGTCTTGTGGCTCTATTTTTGTAGCACATTCATGTACTTTTTTCTAACCACTGTCCATGTGAGAATGGTTTTCTGAGAATGAGTTTACATTAGTAGCAAGAGTTGTTTGACCTGAAGTTCTACTGCTTTTGCCATTATTGCATTATAACAGTAAAATATACGGTGGTATGTTGTGTCTATAAAAAATAAGGAAATTTCTTTTAAAAAATGTACACACACACTCTTCTCTTTCCCATACCTTGCCACTGATTTTCAAGAAATATGATAAAAAAAATTAGAAAAGTATAATCCTCTGAGAAAGAATGAATGAAACTCGCTAAGGCTTATAATGTCTTTAATCAGCAACTATGGGCTGAATTAAATTCTTTTTTTTTTACAGATACTCAAATATATTTTATTTAAAAATCAATTAAAGCAAGTCCTGAATCTGTAACTACTGTCTTTAAAACAATGTTTCTAAGAACTAGCTCTCCAGAGCTGTAATTTTAATTACAGCAATTTTAACAGTACATTTTAAGAGGTTTAATATTTAAATAAAATTATAAAAGCCTGGTACTTTTGTTTACTGCTAGACCATATTCTTCCATTCTTTAAAGTTCTAGAAAGTAATAGGATTGTTGAAACCTAGAACATATCATTGTTCTTTTTATGTCCCCTAAGTATTCTCAAAATAGTGGCAAAAGCTTCAGTTTGAAACAAAATCTCTGTGAAACAAAATCTCTAAACTACTGAAGATGACTCAGAATCAAAAGGAATTTGAGTCCGTTAGGAAGAATTCAATCTACATAGCCTCCATTTAATATCAGAAGCAGAAGCTGTGTGTAAGAGGAAAACCATATAATAGCTTATGCCATTTTTAACCATGTAAAATAAAATTTAAGTCACAAACACCAATTTTGAATGTATCTTTCAACCTCTACAGGACACAAGGCAATGCTGAAGTTACTCTAACTTCTAATTTTAAAATAGCATTTAAATAAAGGTGATGTCAGCTAGGAAGATAGATTTTCAAGGGAAGGCAGATTTATTTTTTTATTCAAAGCAACAGTAGTTTTCCCTCTAAAGCCTTTTTTGTATTTATTCTATTAGTAAGCTATAATGTGTTCTACGTAGTTTATCTGAGCAGTTTTGAACCCACCCATAGTTGCCTCTCCTTACATCCATCTGATTGTACCACTTCTGTAGCAAAGCCCAAGGTAGCTGCCCATATACCGGTTGTGAGAGAATACTTACCCTTGATTCAATTATACTTTTTTATCTGAAAAGTTTTAGAAGTCCTCTCCAGCAAATTGTGTTTGAGTTTAGTTACTAAAATCATTTCATTTGTGAAGCAGTAGTGTTTCAACCTGAAAGTACTACTGCTATAGTTGTAATTATTGTCCAGTGACTCATCCCCTCCCACACTAGAAAGTAAATTTAAACAACTAATTTGTGAGATACAGATTGTTTTGTGTTAATTGCTTCAAGATAAAACCACCTTTTTTGGCGAGGGAGGTTTGGTCATTCAGGTCTGAATTAAAGCTAAGCTGATGACAATGTTCAATTTAAGTTTGTTTAATGCTGATGAAAGACATTCATACAAAGCATCCTCTTTTTTTTCACATAACCCCATTCTTTGGTGGCAGCTGGGGTTGTGGCTCAGAGGTAGAGTACTTGCCTAGCGCAGGCAAGGCCCTGGGTTTAATCCTCAGCATCGCATAAATAAATAGAGGTTAAAAAAAGCATTCTTATGTGAAAAATGCTAAATGTTTCTTCATATAAATTATCACTTTGAGGGGCTGGGGTTGCGTGTAAGGCACTGGGTTTGATCCTCAGCACCACATATAAATATAAAGGTACTGTGTCCATCTACAACCAAAAAAAAAGGTTTGTTTTTTTTTTAAATTATCACTTTGATATACATGTTTTATAGTCTATGAAAAAACAGAAAGAACAATGTATCAATTTTGCTACATTTTAATAGTAGAGTTTAAGGGAGCAACTTCAAACATCAGTAACATCAAACAAAAAGGTACTGAGTACTCCACAGGGTACAGAGTGCTGCCAAGCACCTTGGAAAGTTTACATGACATGGAGAAGATGAGGCCCTTCTCTTGAGAAGTTTACAGTCTGGAAATTTTGACTACTCAGAGTTTCAGTTGAGTGAACATTTTATTAAGGCAAATTCTTCATTTCCTAGAACTACTGTAGACTGAACTATTTTTGCACTTGTGAAATTAACCCAATCCAGATGAAAGAAAAGACTAAATTTGGTTGAGAATTCTTTCAGGCTCATATAGTTTTATTAACATTCACCTAGTAAACAAAATTGACCTAACAGACAACTGAAAAATTAAAGACTAGATCTCTTGAAGTGCAAGGGCTAAAAAACTGTTATTCATTTTAAAAAGCAAACACATGGTATGATTAGGGTTTACATTAGTTTAAAAATAGGCCAAGTATTGCATTCCCTTCATACATTGTTCTTTTAAAATAGTGAATATTAAAATACATGGGTTCTACATGTAACCCACAAAAAAGCTCCTCACAAATCTTTATGTTCTGTGTATCAAATATCCACCTTGTGTACTATGAAAGTTTTATTTATGTCTCATTATTAAGTTAAAAGTAATGTAAATGGTGAAATTATAATAGGCTAATGACCTGCATATTTTCATATGAATGTCAATATATCTAAATAGGAAATAAATGGCAGTTTTATCTACCTATATTAAAAAAAAATAGAATATTGCCGCAGTCTCTGGCTGGGCACAAATCACGAGTCTCCACACAGCTTGTAGATTCAAACAGCAATTCTTTATTCCCGAACTCACACCAGCCGTCTACAAACACGTTCTGGGGGAATCCACGTTTTCTGCCCAAATCCACACCGCATGGGCTTCTGTCTCCCAAAATATACTGTCTGACCCTAAGCACTCAAGAGGAACTCAGCAGCAGGATATGCCCTATTCTAAAGGGGGAACACCCTACTCTCCTATTATGCTAAACTTCCCTATTCTAAAGGGGGAACACCCTAATCTCCTATTATGCTAAACCGCCCTATTCTAAAGGGGGAACACCCTAAACACAGATCCTGCCCTGGTCCTTGAGCAAGGTCACCTTTCAGAAGTCCTTCCACTAGACAGCATGGGAGTAAGCTGGCAAGTAATTTGTCATACCTACTTGGCTGATGGCTCCCAGCATCTCCCCCCTTCTGATTAATTAAACAACAAGTAATGTGGCTTAAGGACCGTGCCTGGTAGGTTGTCCAGTTCAACATATGGCTCTTACCCGTCATTGGAAAACTGACCTTTAGGCGTCAGCCTCCTGTCTTAGGTTGATACCACTGCAACTGGATCATACCCGTCACTGACTACCGGTCCAGCATACAGCCATACTTGTGGATAGGTCTATGCACCAGTGGGGGGGTGAGGTTCTTTGCCTCACCTCTGTTGGCCCCCAAATTTGGCCTTGGTGCCAGTGGGGGAGTGAGGTTAATGTGGCTTAAGGACCGTGCCTGGTAGGTTGTCCAATTCAACATATGGTTCTTACCCGTCATCGGAAAACTGACCTTTAGGCAACTGACCTTTAGGCGTCAGCCTCCTGTCTTAGGTTGATACCACTGCAATTGGATCATACCCGTCACTGACTACCGGTCCAGCATATAGCCATTGGCCCCCAAATTTTAGACCATCACTAGCAGAAGGGAGGAGGATACAGAAATGCCACGACACCAAGCCAATTGACAGTTCCTTTGGAAAAATTGCATCATTGGTGACACCATCAGCAAAGATCACTGGTGACACCATCAGCAAAGATATGCCAGCATTACCACAATTTGCTGCACTAAATGTAGTTACATAGTCCAGGCAAGTTCTGTAAGCAGTTCAAAGGGGAGGAATCTATCAATCTGTCCGTCTCTTCCCAAAGTCCGTTGCCTCCCAAAGTAAGTTGGCTCCTTGATTGAGCATACTTGTTGAGTTATATTCATTGGGATGAAGATAGGAATTCTGGCAATGATGCTAAAAAGACATTATCCTGAAAAGAATTATTAAATATAATGAAAAGGAAAGGTGAAAGTAAACAAACAGATCTGTTAACCTACTTAAAAAACAATCCTTAACAGCTGTTTACGTGATTTAAATTAGTAAACAAGCAGATCTGTTAACCACCTTTAAAAACAATCTTTAACAGCTGTTTACTTAATTTAAATTAAGCCATTTAAATCACTTGAATAAAAAAAATAATAATTTGGATCCATTTTATGAGCGCTCCTCATATATGAAATATGGACATACGCACACACAGACATATAACCCAAAACACAAATGTGCAAACAAACGTACAACACATAAGATAATAATAAAGGCCTTGTAGCTTTACCTAGGTGAAATCTCCATTGCAATGTTTAAAAACTCCATAGTCAAAAAAATAAAACTGATCAGAAAAACATTAACCTAGGTTTGTATGAGCTCAAAAAATAAAAATAGAACCTTATGATGTGGAAAAATGCAATAATAAAATAGATATTGAAAAAAGCATCCTGGTTAATCACTGTTGCAGATGTAAGAATGGCCAAGCTGGAGTTCTGGATATCAGCTGTTATGGATTTGAGTCAAATCATCTTCTTTTCGATCTGTAGAAATCGTTTTGGTTAGTCTTTCTGGAATCCAAATCGGCTGCTGTTCTCCCTGTGGAAACACGCAAACAGAGCCCCGACTCCAGACAATCACTGGGTCTGGACCTTTCCATTGTCCTGTTAGAATATCTTTCCAAAGAACTTTAGGCTTATGCACATTTTTTGGATACATATGCCTTTCCGCAGCACTAAGTCCTGATGAATCCAAATTTAAAAAGTTTAGAGTAAAAAGCGTTATTTTAAGTTTATCTTTGGGGGATATATACCCCTTTCCAATTGCCTCTTTTTGCTTTAATAAGTACGTTTTAATAGTTTGATGAGCTCTTTCAACTATGCCTTGTCCCTGTGGATTGTATGGAATTTCTGTTATATGAGTAATACCAAATGATGAGCAAAATTGTTTAAAAGAGGTAGAGGTATAGCCAGGACCGTTATCAGTTTTTAACTGTTTAGGGACGCCCACAGTGGCAAAATTTTGTAAGCAATGAGCTATAACATCTTTAGTTTTTTCTCCGGCATGAAGGGAGCCCATCAAAAATCCGGAAGAAGTATCAACTGTAACATGTAAATATTTTAATTTTCCAAATTCTGGCAAGTGTGTGACGTCCATCTGCCAAATATGGTTAGGTATCAGTCCTCTAGGATTGACTCCAAGATTAACTTGTGGTAAAAAGGTCACACAATTTTGACATTGTTTTATTATATGTCTGGCTTGTTCCTTAGTTATTTTAAAACGCTTTTGTAAAGTATTAGCATTAACATGGAATTTTTTATGAAAATTCGTAGCTTCTTCTAGTGTAGAGAAAATATGTATGTCATGTGTAGTTTTATCTGCTAAATCATTGCACAAACTAAGGGCTCCAGGCAATCCTGTATGTGCTCTAATATGTCCTATAAAGAATGGATCTTTTCTGTCCCAGATTAGACTTTGTATAGTGGAAAACAAAGAGAAAACAGTAGAGGAAGGGGAAATTCTACCAGCATCTTCAAGAGATACTATAGCATTAACTACATACTGACTATCAGAAAATAAATTAAATACAGAATCTTTAAACATTAAAAAGGCTTGTAATACTGCATTAAGCTCTACCTTTTGAGCTGATTGTTTGGGTACTAAAAATGTAAAAGTTTGATCAGGGGTAACTACTGCTGCTGTACCATTATTTGACCCATCAGTGAATATATTTGGAGCATTCATGATAGGGGTTTTTCTTGTCATTTTTGGAAAAACTACAGGATGCTTAGACCAAAAAGACAACAAAGGATTAGATGGTAAGTGATTATCAAATGAAACATTAGATTTACACATGATTATTGCCCAAGTATTTAACTCATTAGCTAACTCATCAATTTGATCCATAGTATATGGAATAATAATTTTATTGGGAGAAATTCCAAACACTCCCTTCGCTGCTTTTATTCCTTTGAGTATTAATTGTCCTACAGCCTCAGGATACCTAGTAAGAATAGTGTTAGGAGAATAAGATAAATGTATCCACAATAATGGACCTTCTTGCCAAAATACTCCTGTAGGAATATTTTTTGTTGGTAGTACAATAAATAATAAAGGCAAACTTATATCAATTCTATCCAAATGTATATTTTCCATATATGTTTCAATAATTTTCAATGCCTTTCTTGCTTCAGGCGTTAACATGCGGGGTGAGTTAGGATCTGATGGACCTTTTAGAATATCAAATAAAGGTCCCAACTCTCCTGTTGGTACACCTAGATAAGGCCTTATCCAATTTATGTCTCCCAATAACTTTTGAAAGTCGTTAAGTGACTTGAGTTGATCTACTCGTATTTGAATTTTTGGTGGATGGACCATGGTTGAGGATAATAGAACTCCTAAATAATTAATTGGAAAATTTAATTGTACTTTATCTATTGCTATCTCTAGATTATAATTTTTTAATAAGTTTGAAAGTGTGGCATAACATTCCAGCAATATGTTTTTATCTTTATGTGCCAATAATACATCATCCATATAGTGAAATATTTGTAGTTCAGGATTTTGATTTCTAAGTGGCTGGATTGCTTTATTAACATATATTTGACACATAGTTGGACTGTTAGCCATCCCTTGAGGGAGTACTTTCCATTCATATCTCTGATCAGGACCTTCATGATTTAATGCAGAAATAGTAAATGCAAAACGTGGACTATCCTCGGGATGAATTGGAATTGAAAAAAAAACAATCTTTAATATCTATGGCTAAAACATGCCAGGTTTTTGGCAAAGCAGACAATTGAGGAATCCCTGATTGAGCAGGTCCCATAATAACCATTTCATTATTAATGGCTCTTAAATCTTGCAATAATCTCCATTTACCAGATTTCTTTTTAATGACAAAAATGGGAGTATTATGGGGAGATATGGAAGGTTGTATATGTCCTTCCGCTAATTGTTGTTTGACCAGATCATGGGCTACTTGTATCTTTTCTTTAGTCAGGGGCCACTGAGGAACCCACACTGGTCTTTCTGATTTCCAAGTAATTTTTATTGTCTCAGTGACCCTTTCTGAAAATCCAACCCATGTCTGTCTGTTCCTTGATCTATTTGAATTGGTGCTGCTATACCTTGTCCTTGTTTTCCTAATCTTTTTTCTTTCCTAAAACCTTGTCTAGCCCTAGTAGTGGGCGCATTAGGATTGATGTTATTTGTTAATGTCAAACCTAATTGATCTAGGACATCTCGTCCCCATAAATTTATAGGAAGATGATCCAATACATATGGCTGTATAGTTCCCTCACAACCTTCAGGATCCTTCCAATCTAATATCATTGCACTTCTATGGGGATTAGTAGCCACTCCTAGGCCTCGAAGCGTTTGAGTGGCTTGTTGTAATGGCCAATGTTTTGGCCATTCCTTACTAGATATGATGCTAAGGTCTGCACCTGTGTCCAGTAGCCCATTAAAGTCGTGTCCTTGAATATTTAGTTTTAACATTGGGCGAGAATCTAAATTTAAAGACAGCATAGCCCAATCTACACCTGTGGAGCCTAATCCCCTGGAACCTCTTTTTACACTATGACTAGGAAATTTATTATGTAGGCTGGGTATTATTAACAACTGTGCTATTCTATCTCCAGGTGAAATTACTGATATACCTCTTGGAGAACTAGCTATAATTTTTATTTCACCTACATAATCGGGATCAATTACCCCGGGACTTATCATAAGTCCTTTTAATGTAGATGAACTACGTCCCAATAATAAGCCTACTGTCCCTTGGGGAAGAGGTCCTTTTATTCCTGTGGGAAT
The DNA here is from genome assembly GCF_048772815.1 of Callospermophilus lateralis. Taxonomy (NCBI): domain Eukaryota; kingdom Metazoa; phylum Chordata; class Mammalia; order Rodentia; family Sciuridae; genus Callospermophilus; species Callospermophilus lateralis. The sequence goes on from NW_027512154.1 coordinate 8,273, forward strand.
GATTTGAACTCCCATCTCTGGAGTTAGTACTGCTCTGGCAGAGGTGCAGATGTCCAACCCTGCGCTCCCTCGGGTTTGTCTGATGAGGGATTTAATGGACAATGTGTCCTGGGCACTACCTTGATGGTGTTGCTGGGTTCCTCCACTGCCCCGTATATTTGTGGTTGTGGGCCCCGGAGCATTGGGCCCGGCTGCCCGTTTTTTGGCAATGGAGCCTGATGCCTTTCTCCACGATATCGTGGGTAAATACCTGGTCCTTGTCCGTTTTTTGATAAGGGAGTACCCTCTATGGTGGTTTGAGAACGGCATTCATTAGCCCAATGTCTCCCTCTACGGCATCGTGGGCAAATACCCGGTATTCTATTTCTTTGATACCTAGTTTTGTTAAATCCTCCTCCTATGGGGCAACTCCTTTTAAAATGTCCTGTTTGTTCACAATCATAGCATGTTTTTGGCCTGGCATCTAAAGCCTGTTGTACTGCAGCTGCCAAGACTTGCCCTTGTTCATTAATATCTCTACATAATTTAATATATGTGTTTAAATCTTCATGTCTCCATGGTCTAATAACCTCTCTGCAGCAACGATTTGCTTGGTCATAAGCCAGTTGTTTTATTAATGGCATTGCTTGTTCCATATCCCCAAATATTTTGGCAGCCGTTTGAATTAGCCTATCTACAAAGTCAGCGTAAGGTTCATTAGCTCTCTGTATTACCTTAGATAGCTGACCTTGTAAATCTCCATGTCCTTGTAAAGTCTTCCATGCTCTAACTGCGTCTGCAGCAATTTGTGCATATATAGCAGGATCATATTCAATTTGTTGCCGCTGACCCTCATAAGGTCCTTTCCCTAGTAACATTTCTAGATTTCTTTGAGGGTAACCGGCTGCTGCATTTCGCCTAGCTGTCTCTGCGCAAAATTCCTCATTGGCAACCTTCCATAACAAATATTGTCCTCCATTTAGCACAGATTTATACATGCTAGCCCAATCTGCTGGCGTCATGTCCAAGTTAGTAATGGACTCGACCATGCTTACCGTGAAGGGAGCTTGGGGACCATAGGTTGTTACAGCCTCCTTTAACTGCTTCACTGTTTTAAAATCTAAAGCACGGTGAATTCGCTGCCCTCCTACCTGTTCAAGTACAGGGCATGCTAATCTTTGAGGTCCTGTCTCAGGATCCCATTTATCAACTACGGGGTTTGAGGGCCACTCAGCTGTCTCTATCGGTGGGGTGTTGGTTGAATTAAACCCTCTTGTGATAAAACGGATTTAGTAACAGCCTCCTGTTGTGGCCTTTTTCCTAATAACCCCTTTTCCTTTAAATTTTCTTCCTCTGTCTGACTAGCTCGAGAGACCTTCTCTTTTGCTTGATCTAAAATGTCTTTCACCATGTTCTGAACCTCTAACAATTTACTTAACATCTTTTCAGTTTGTTTTAATCTACTATAAAGATAACGCAACCCAATAAGATAACACAAAACAAAACAGAAACTGAATGAAGCAAAAACGGAATAAAAAATCGTTGTATCAATTTTCTCTTCCTCAGGGCCGACAAACTTCAAACCTTTAGTCAACCATTTTTTCCAGTTTGCCTGAGAAATTTCTAGGGATAGGCAGCTTGAAACAAAAACAAAATAAATCAAAAGGAGAACACATTGTTTTTTGAAATGGTCACCCATTCTCTCACCTTCCCTCAGGGGCGAGCAATTTCACTTACCCCCAAGCTTCAGGCGTTCCCCGTACGGGCCACCAGATGCCGCAGTCTCTGGCTGGGCACAAATCACGAGTCTCCACACAGCTTGTAGATTCAAACAGCAATTCTTTATTCCCGAACTCACACCGGCCGTCTACAAACACGTTCTGGGGGAATCCACGTTTTCTGCCCAAATCCACACCACATGGGCTTCTGTCTCCCAAAATATACTGTCTGACCCTAAGCACTCAAGAGGAACTCAGCAGCAGGATACGCCCTATTCTAAAGGGGGAACACCCTACTCTCCTATTATGCTAAACTTCCCTATTCTAAAGGGGGAACACCCTACTCTCCTATTATGCTAAACCGCCCTATTCTAAAGGGGGAACACCCTAAACACGGATCCTGCCCTGGTCCTTGAGCAAGGTCACCTTTCAGAAGTCCTTCCACTAGACAGCATGGGAGTAAGCTGGCAAGGAATTTGTCATACCTACTTGGCTGATGGCTCCCAGCAGAATATCTTTCCAGATTTTGCATACTCATCACTTTATAAAGACAAGGTATGCAGGTTTTAAGGTTTCACAATCAGTTGTCAGAAAAACAGCAGTTGTTCCTGCAGTATCTCATTAGCATCTGACTCAATTATTTTTAGATGACATGATTTAAACCCACCCAAAAATTTGTAATTATTCTGAGAGAGATGGTTTTAATGTTAACCCTAGAATCATTAATGTTAACCCTAGAAACAATAGCAATGTGATGTAGAACAACTAATCAACATGACTAAAAATATGCTCACTTTCAGAAAAACAATCTGGTCATCTGGAAAAAAAATCACAGCTACAATCTGGGGGGTACTCCCATATAAGATATTGATCTGGTCAAGGCATACTATTTCTAAGTAGAACTATCAGATGAGGGTGAATTTAGGCCAGCTCTAAGAAACAGCCTATAAGACAGACCATAACTGATCCAATTTCCTTTCAAAGCAATCTGGTACTATCCTACCCACTTCAATTCAAAAGTTTGAACTTAATTCAAATCAAAAGACCATATTGGAGCAAAAGTGAGCAAATGTGTAAACTCTAGCACATTCTTATTGCTGTATTTTAAAGTTTGAAGATGAGCATACCTACCACAGCAGTATTGTTCCAGGAAGCAGGGTAGGAACAGTGGTAAATTAGGAAAAAGACTATTAATTGCACAATTAATAGAAAAGTAAAAACATGTTTCAAAATCTACAATAAACCTTGTATCCAAAGGAGTCATAACAATGAGGTGCTGGACTTTAGTTCTGTGGTACAGCTTTGCAAGGGACTCACTGGCCTATAGGTATGGCTCACTTCCTGCCTCCTGAAGGATGAATATGCTACCCAGAGCTATGATGGTTTCTACTGAGTGGTAAAATTCACAGAAATTCCACATTACTCATGTCAGAATCATTCCTTGTGCAAAGTTTGATGTAGATGAAGATAAAGTGGTTTCTTGGTCAATAACTGCAATTTCTTTCTTTTAAAGTCAGTTGGTTTCTTGTATCTGTAACCACAATAGAAAGATGATTGTTAAAAATACTTTGATGATTGATTTACTCCAATGTTACATTCTCCATAAGAGGGACTAAGAAGAAACATGAACCAGTAACCATTAGAACAGTATGAATCCTATATGTGTATCACTTACAGTTCTATTACAATTGTCCCAGGTTTAATCTCATCCATCTCCATGAAAGCAAAACACTTGGTGCTGGTAAACCTTTTTTTAGGCTTGTAGTGTTTGAATTCAAAGAAGATAGCTGCACCTAAGGAATTAAAACAAACCACATAAGCCAGAGACCACATATTTCTTATGTGTCACCAGAAGCCTATGATTTTACAAAGTAACATGTGTCAAACAGTCTGATGACACAACTGTTGATAACTCACTGTGGCTGTCACTCCAAGCTCTTCTACCATGTCTGAGTGACATTTCTCCATATCATTTAATTCTACAAAGTACAACAAAATTGTATAGCAAGAATGTAAGTTATGTACACAGGTAGAATCATAAACTACCAAAGAATATAAAATATTAAATACCACAAGAAAAACAGAAGTTACTTAAGTATCAGTAGTACCTATAGAAATGGTTTCAATAAGCACCTATATTAGATAGAATAGAAATTTAAAAGAGTTCCTTTGATATTTTATTTCTCTCCCTCCTGAAACCACCATGCCCAGATTGTCCTTTCCATATTCTTACAAACTAACTGCCAGTTATAGTACCTTTTTACCCAATGCATCTTATTGAAAGAAAAAATAATAATTCTTTAACTGCTAGAAAGTAATCATTAGGTTCCTAAAAGGACTTAAGGTAATTATTAGAGAACCTGCTTCCTTAACTCTGTATTATGAGAAAAACTTCCCTGTCAAATAATTTTAACCACATTATTACACAACTAGATAATGCAACTGCTAATTCTCATATTTTAAAAAAAATTGTTGATTTGACTTTCTTTAAGTCAATATTCATAACTATGTGACATAAGATCTTGTGTTAAGTACACTATCAACACAAACCCAGATAAGTACTGTCCTTAAGAGGTCCTTAAGAAGTCAGTAACTGATAATTACAAACCTTTGGTTAATTTTTCAATATGCTTCTGGAGCTCAATGTCCACATTAAAATGAACATATGTATCTTCTTTTCTTGAAGCCACAGGAGTATCTGGCACAGGAGTTAAATCTATGCCATTCAGATCTGGAGAAACAAATAAGTTTCTGCTTATGAGCATTCACATATACAGACGGAAAATCTAGAAACTGCAAAGGTTACAGTTCCTAAAGAGGCATGGAAAGAGCTGAGAGGAGATTCTCAGGCTAAGAGATTCCTATTTGGTGTGACCAAGTATGTGAGAGTTGTTGAAGTTCATGGGGTATGTGAAGAGAAATGAAAATAGACTGGATAGGAGACTTCATGAAGGGGACAAGGAAGCCTTTACATGGCCAAGTGGACAAAACTTGATCTTCATAGTGAAGTGGTAAAAAGAACAAACATGTTTTCCTTAGGGAATAGCCCACTATATTTTTCTATGCAAAAAAAAAAAAAAATCTGGAGTATATAATTTGCCACAATGGAGCTCTGCCACCAATTTCTAACTTTGATCAAGTATATGGCTTATTTAGAAAAGTCTTTAAACCTAACCTTATCATAATTTCCCTGTTAAGAACCCAAAATGGATGAGAACAGCCAACAAAAACCCTTTTGTTAATGAATAATTTTTTATATATATTATCTAAATTCTGGTTATACTGTTTACAACATACCCTGAATTTACAACAACCAGATGGTACGTTATATATAGTTTTAATTTTCTGGGTTTTAAAATCTCAGTTTAATCAAATTCAACATGGACTCATTTAATAACTCCTCAGTGTTTATGTGTTATTCATTTATGTGTCTCAAAAAGCTCAAAAACAATTTAGTACATTTAATAATTAAAAAATATTTACATAAAAATATTTCAGTTTAACATATGCAAAGGTAACTTAACATTTACAACATCATTAAATATTTTTGTGTTTTAAGTATACTTTCTGAATGAGTATGCAGTTTTACAAATGGTCTATCAAACAATGTAAATATTTTCCAGTACACTATATATTTGATAACTGATAACATCGGAATTTAAAATTGTACCAGTATTAGTGCTGTGGATTATGTTCTTTAAATAAATCTTTTTCTTTGTGGTCATATTTTTCTTTTAATTAGCACTAATGAACCCATGGATCTGACTTTATTTCTGCAATTGATAAAAGTTCCTCCATTTAATTTCAGCACCAATCTGTTCCTTTGGTGCAAAACTACAGATTAAAATAAGCCATTTGTACTAATTATAGTTATTTCTTTAAAATGGTATAATTTATTCCTTAATCACGTCATCATCCCACGGGATTGCTTTCAGGGCATGGATGTTATGGATGCACCCTACTTCCCTGTCCCCTGATTTTCATCTGCCTCTGTAGGACTAACCTATGTAGATACCTCAGTAGCACAGGAAGAAGAGGGGCTGAAGCAGGAGAGATGGGAAAACAGGACATGGGGCTTTGTGTAGAAAACTACACACCCATGGAAGGTGAGGAGTGCTATTGTTAATCTACATCCTGAAGGCTGTAGCTGCTGTTAAGGAAAATGTGTATGTTTAGCCCGCACGTTAGCTGGAATCTGAAGAGCAAAAATCTATACAAACTCAAAAGCAAGTAGGAAATATATTTTGTAAGTCTTTCAGAACTATGTTCTGTTATGATCTCTTCTAGGATTTTGCCTCATTATAGAATGCATTAAAGTAAGTTGTCACATATACAAGACCATCCCCTGTCAAAAACTTTGTCCCATATGAGAAAAAACATAATGCAATTTGCCAGTTATTTACCCTTTACACTAACTGTAATATAGGGATCGATGCACTGTCCAGCGTCTTTCAGACCAATTTTCTCAATCCTGATAGTGAGTAATGTCATTCCCGGTTCTGATGGCAACCTTGGTAATAAAGTACCTAGCAACAGAGAAACCTCAATAAAAGTTAGCTCCACCAATAATTCAGAGTAAATACTTTGACAAACAGAAGATATAGCCTACCTCTTAAGAACTAGCTAGGCATTATGTATTTTTATTTCCAAAATTCATGAACATATGATTTATACTTTTTTAGAAAAATATTTAATTTTACACATAATATATCTGCATTTCCCAACCATACAATCACCTTTAAGCAGAAATAATAATTTCTATAATAATAGTGTATAGTATGTATAATAAAAGTTTGTTAAAAACATCACTTGAGGAAGCCCAATTATACATAATAGTATAATATGCTCACATAATATTTATATTCCATATGTACTTCTATATTATTCTCAGCATCTTAATATGAAGTGGTAGAACAAAGACAAGAAAAGCTTTTAAAATACTTGTTATTCTGTTCTAAAGTCTGAGACATTTAATATCAGAGTTGATCAATACATTCTTTCCTTTAGTTACTCCTAATAAAGAATAATTTACAATTTGATATTTATGTTTTAATTTAACTTTATAGTCTAACTTCTATTCTTCATTCTATTTTGTATGATTTATTCTCAGAAATTAGTACTATACAGACTGCCATATAAAAGGGCCATTTGTATAACTGAACATTTTCCCCAAAACCAACTAAAATTTTTAAAACTAAAAACCCACCCAGAACAACATGACAACATTCACCCACCAAGAACATATGAAGGAAGAAATCAACTGTTCAGTATGTTCCCTTTTTTGAAACTACCAATAGAGAACAGATGCAAATAAGCTGATTTTAATCAAGTATGTATACAGAACCTCAAAATACATTTAACAAAAGATTTTGGTTGATGTTTTTCAAGTTTCTATTCATCAATGTGTTATGCTACTTTTAATGATGAGTTATTTGAAATACATGAAGCAATTAACACACTATATTTGAAAATACACATTTGATTGATGGCAAATGTGGATTGAGGAAATTTTGGGAGGTGATGGGAATGTTCTGAACTTGTATAGTGATGACAGATGCAAAACTCTATAGAGGTGTCAAAAATCAATGAATTTTATTCTTACAGAGGGAAATGTTATGATATACAAATTATACCTCAACAATGCTGTTAAAAATGTATTACTTTCTAATTTAAACAAATATGAAGACAATACAGACAAATGCAAGAATGGGAAGGCCTGGAGGCTGCATTCCACTGTTGCATTAACAAACCTAAATGGGCTCAGGCTGATATCATTAAATATATACATAATACCTTTTATGCATCTTCTTTGATTGACAAATGAGGGTACTTTTAGAAGAGGGGCTTGTACCTGGACATCTGGGATGAACTTCAGAGAGCTAAGAAACACCTCTAAAATTTTATGAAAAATGTGAATATGTATACATTTATATTTATATACATACATATTCACATGTATGTATATCATATATAAATTTTTCTGCAGAAAAGTTCATTCTATTATGTAGTACATGGCTGTATAAATATGCTACAGTTTATGTACAAATTCTTGTGTTGATAGATATTTGAATTAATTTAAGTGTTTGGATATAGTTAACAAGGCTATTATAAATACTCTTCTGAACATTTTCTGGTGCCCATAAGCACCCATTTCTGAAACAGAGAAATCACTAAGTCACCTGGCATGTTACCTCCATACCTACTATGTAACGACAATCCATTTCCCAAGGTGGTTGTGCCAATTTTTATTCCTAGCCCAAGTGCAGTAGTGTTCCCATTGCTCCACATACTCACTAGGTACTGTTTTCTCAGATTCTTCATGTTAGCCAATTTTGGTATCAAGAGATCAATCATTTTAATTAGCATTCCTCTGAAGATTAATAAGGTTGAGCACCTTTTCGAATAAATCAAATAAATGATTTCCTCTTTTCTGAAGTGTGTTAAAATATTTTGCTCGATTTTTTATTGAGATGTCTATCTTATTGAGCTGTAGGAGGTCTCTATTATTTTGCTGGACAAATGTTTTACAAATAGCTTCTTAGTAGTTTTCTTTTATAAAGACTTTTTGTTGAAGTAGAGCATATACATTTTAAAATGTACAAATTGTTAGCACAGTTTGCTGAACTTTCACAAAGTGAATACACCTGTATAACTAGCATCAGATCTAAGAAAGATATGATCAACCTCCTGGGAGTGTCCTTCCCCACACCCTATTCAATTCACTCTTTCAAAAGATAGCAACCGTTGCTAACTTCTAACACCAAGTATTAGTTTTGAATGTTAAGA